>NW_027555847.1:217074751-217365211 GCF_003287225.1 Phascolarctos cinereus
AATATTTAGGGTAGATACTCTAAAGTTGCACATCTCCTCTTTCTTTTGAGCTACTTCAATTGTGCTTTGTTCATAGAGTACAGCACCTTCTCTGATATAACAGGCTAAAAAGGTAGTTTGGGCCCAGATTGTAAAGAGCTTTAAATGTCAAATAGAGGTCTTTATACTTGATTCTCCAGTCCTAGAGAGCAATTAGATTTTATTGATTAGGGAGAGTGTGGCACAGTCACATTCATGCTTCAGGGGGAAAAAATTGACGGGCGTTTGGAGGTTGGACTGAAGAGAAGTGAGGCAGGGAGACCAATTAGAAACAATCTGGGGGACAATAAGGTACCTCTATAGATGCTTCTATTGGCACCCAGGTCACGATTAGGTCATATAGAGGTGTATGGGGTGTTCTGGAGGACTAGTATCTCTGATGTGAGGGCTTGCTAAGCTCTTTTCAGGGCTGCTCATCCCTCTTTGGTGTCCACCTGATTCACCCCATTCTCATCTGTGGCTCCAAGAAACTGTAACATGTGTAGTGGTCACACATAGGTAACCCTCTCAACAGATGGCTAAACCAGGTTGATGATAACTGAAGAATCCTAAACCTGTGGATGAGTTAGGAAGATGTCTACCTCAAGCATGTGAAGGGGCCCCTCTACCCACAAGGGCAGATGAGAACAATTTGTTTTTTGGAGTTTTTTTTTTTGGGGGGGGCTAGGCAACAGGGTTAAGTGACTCGCTCAGGGTCACACAGCTAGTAAGTGACGCCGCATTTGAACTCAGGTCCTCCTGACTCCAGGGCCAGTGCTCTATCCACTGTGCCACCTAGGTGCCCCAGAACAATTTGTTCCAATAGTGGGCTGAAGCAGGTGCTATGGAGCACTCAGAGCTTGGTCAGGCATGAAGACCCGGAGGTCATCCACTGCATCCTGGGCCATCACCAGTCATCCTGCCTTTTGTCCTGCCACTGGACTTTGATGACTCCGGAAGAAAGAGTGAGGCTGATGACTTTTAGAAGCTCTGCCTCACTTAAATCCAATTCACACACATGTCAAGATATTATTACCCCTTATGTCATTGATCCTCTTTGAAAACAAAGGATAGTACTAGCTGTGTGACCCTGAGCAAGTCACTTAACCCCCTTTGCCTCACTAAAAAGAAAAAAAAGAAAACAAAGGACAAACAACAACAAGGTTAGAAGTACTGAAGGATTAACACCAAGTACAGAAATGGGGAAATTGGGAATATAGACAATTGCAAAGGAGTATTGGAGGATTATGAGTGCAGGGGTAGGTGTGGTTATTTGGAGATAAGACTGCAGGCTATTGCAAAGAAAGTGGGATGCATTCTTACCTGATAAAGAAGTGAGTTAAGGGTGAGGTTTGACTTGACTCACTGGATCACCCTCGCTTTGCAGAATCATTTTTTTTTAAAGATTAGTCATTAATTACAATTACAATTCTGGTCAAGCCAATCCCACAAACATCCATCAAGCAAAATTACTCAGGTCAAGTAAACCAGCATTATTAAGTACCTACTATGGTAGGTGGTAATTTCATGTACCTTGGTTATTAAGAATTATAAAAATTAATTTTTATACAAGAATCAGTGTCTGAGCATCTTAGCTTGTTGGCTTTTTTTCCCCAGAAAATATTCAATCCTAGGTCAAGATTTACCCATTAGTATATTTATTATTCTAAAATAATAGCTTTTCATATGTATTACTCTTCTGTGTTATTATTGAATAGCTTTAAGAGAAGATTTATGCTTTCCTCTTGACAACTGAACAGAGTGTAAATTAGAGTTGTATTATTATAATACATGAAAGAGTTAAACTACAGAATTGAGTGATTATCAATAATAATAGTGTGGGGATTATTTCATTTAAGAGTAAAACTAGTAGGCACATTTTACAGTGGAGAGGGAAATGGAGGAAGTGGGGAGGGGAGCACATGAACCTTACTCTCATCAGAATTGGTTCAAAGAGGGAATAATATACATACTCATTTCAGGTAGAAATATATCTTACCCATACAGGAAAGTAGGAAGTGAAAGGGATCAGAGAAGGGGAGCAGGGGTAGGAAGCTGATAGAAGGAAGGGCAGTTTGGGGGAGGTAAATGTCAGAAGCAAAAAAGTTTGAGAATGGACAGGGTAAAAGGAGAGAGTAGAATAAACAGGAGGAAAATAATATGGAGGGAAATACATAGTTGGTAATCATTACTGTGAAAAAAAATGTACAGTGAGTTTCTCTGATAAAGACTTAATTTCTCAGATATATAGAAAATGGAGTCAAATTTATAGAAATAAGAGACATTCCTCAATTGATACATGGTCAAAGATGTGAACAGGTGGTTTTCAGACAAAGTAATCAAAGCTATCTATAGTCATATGAAAAAAATGCTCTAAATCACTATTGATGAGAGAAATGCAAATTAAAACAACTCTGAGCTACTACCTCACCTGCCACATTGGCTAATATGACACAAAAGGAAAATGACAAATGTTGGAGGGGTGAAGTTGTATACTGATTCAACCATTCTGGAGAGCAATTTGGAACTATGTCCTAAGGACTATAAAACCCTTTGACCAAGCAATATCCCTACTAGATTTATATCCCACAGAGATTAAAAAAAAAAAAGGAAAAGGTCCTATGTATACAAAAACATTTATAGCAACTCTTTTAGTGGTGGCAAAGAATTGGAAATTGAAGGGATACCCATCAATTGGGGAATGGCTGAACAAGTTGTTGTATATAATTGTGATGGAATACTATTGTACTTTAAGAAACGATGAGCAGGATGCTCTCAGAAAAGCATAGAAAGACTTACATAAACTGATGCAAAGTGAAATAAGCAGAACCAGGAGAACATTGTACACAATAACAGCAATATTGAATGATGATCTACTATGAATAACAGCTATTCTCAGCCAAGACAATTCTGTAGGACTTATGATGGAGGTGCTAACCATCTCCAGAGAAAGAACTGGTATGAACTGCCTGAATGCAAATTAATGATAGTTTTTCTTTATTTTCTTTATTTTTCTTGGGGTTTTTTTTGTCTGTGTTTTCTTCCACAGAATGACTTACATGGAAATGTGTTTTGCATGACCACACTTGTACAACCTATGTCAAATTGCTTGCCTTCTCAATGAGGGGAGGGAGGGAGAGAATTTGGAACGCAAAACTTGAAGAAAAAAAAAAGAATGTTAAAATTGTTTTTACATATAATTGGGAAAAAGTAAAATATTATATAAGACAAAAAAGAACAATATATGTAAAATAGAAAAGATACTCAGAAAATATGCAATAAATTGAGAATATACAGTAGCTTGAGCTCAGAAAATATCTAGTGGTGGCTGCCTACTAGGAAAGGTTGATGCTGGTGAATCCCTTGAGTTTGGGAGTTCTGCACAAAGCCAGCACAAATGTGGTAAGCCTCAGGAGCAGAAGACCATCAGACCGACTTAAGGACAGTTGAACCAGCCCAGATAAAAATGATAGAGATTAAATTTTCCACACTGATGGCAGCTCAGTGGCACAGTGTATAAAGCACTGGACCTGGAGTCAGGAAGATCTAAATTAAAATCCAGCCTTAGCCATTACTAACTATGTGTCCTTGAGCAAGTCACTTAACCTCTGCTTGTCTCAAAGGGGGAAAAAAAGCCTCTTTGGTGTTATCCATATGGAGAAATAGGTAATGCTAGCCAATCTTCCACACTGACCAATATTAGGATTGGGTTCATGAGTGACTACTGTACTTCTAGTCTGGGTGAAATAGGGAGACTGGGTTTCCAAAAAAACCCCAAAAACCAAAACAAAAAAAAATGGATGGAAAAACCTTAAGCTTTTGAAATAGGAAATATTACTCTTACATGCCATATATTTTTTAATGAATTAAATTAATTTTCATAATGAATTTTGATGATTCTGGACCCAAATTCCACATGCAGGTTTGTTTAAATAGGATCCATCAAAAAGGGCTTAGAGGAGTAAATGAGTGTGGCTAACACATAGCTGACATTTTTCTCTTCTTTAATAGATTCAGAGCACTATTCACTTGCTAATTCACTAGAGAAACTCTACCTCCTGTAGACTGAGAATGCGATTTTTAGCAGCAGCTTGGTAGATGATTAGGGCACTGATGTGTGTTCTATTCCCACATGAGCCAATCAGCTTCACTCTGTTCCGTACCTCCATCTATACACCTAATCCCCATCAACCTTTGAAAAGGCTGGTAAGAAATCATGCTTGCGTCAGTGCAAATCCACTCCTGGAAAAATGACTCAAATTCAATTTAACAAATATTTATTAAGGATGTACTAAGACCCTGTGCTGGGGCTGGGATGCAATGATGAAATAAGACACAGTCCTTGCTTACAATCTAATAAAAGGGATTAGACATGTACATGCATACTGCATGAAATGCTGGAAGGCAGATGCTTTTGTCTGATGCAAAAAGGCTAAAAGAATAAGAACATATATCAAATTGCTTACCTTCTCAGGGTCGGGGAGAGGAGGGAGGGAAGGACAGAATTTGGAACTCAAAACTTTAAAAAAACACTGAATGTTTAAAATTGTTTTTACATGTAATTAAGGAAAATATTGTTTAAAAAAAAAGAACAAGGACAAATGTAATGCAGAAAAATATGAAATGTCATCGGCTTTTATACAGGAAGACATGGACCAATGGGCAGCAGTTAACATCTCTCAAATCCATCTCCTTCTTTCCATTAATGCATCACTACCCTCATTCAGACCTTTATTACCTCTCACCTGGGCTACTAAAAAAACCTCCTGATGGCAGTTACATTCCCTCTCCTCTCTAGTCCATCTTCCAAATTAACGTTACCGAGACTGAGGCCTGACCGTACCATAGTCTTGTTTTTCTTTTCTTGTCTTCTTTATTTTTAATTTATTTTTAGTTTTCAACAATCACTTCCATAAGCTTTTGAGTTTTAATTTTTCTCCCCCTTTCTTCCCACCTCCCTCCCCAGGACAGCATGCCATCTGATATAGGCTCTACATATACATTCCTATTAAACATATTTTCACATTAGTCAATTTGTAAAGAACTCTTTTGGAGATGTCTTAGATCCTTGCATTGCTGAGAAGAGCTAAGTCTATTAATGTTAGTCATACAACATACTCCTGGTTCTGCTCACTTTACTCAGCATCAGTCCATACAAGTCTTTCCAGGTTTTTCTGAAGTCTGCCTGCTCCCCATTTCTTATAGCACAATACTATTCCATCACATTCATATACCACAACTTGTTCAGCCATTCCCCAATTGATGGGCATTCCCTCAATTTCCAATCCTTGGCCACCACAAAAAAAGCTGCTACAAATATTTTTGTACATGTGGGTCCTTTTCCTATTTTTATAATCTCTTTGGGATACAGCCCTAAAAGTGCTATTGCTGGGTCAAAGGGTATGCACATTTTGGATTTTTTTTTTTTGGCAACTGGGGTTAAGTGACTTACCCAGGGTCGCACAGCTAGTAAATGTCAAGTGTTTGGTCTGAGGCCAGATTTGAACTCACGTCTTCCTGACTTCAGGACTGGTGCTCTATCCACTGCACCACCTAGCTGCCCCTGGTATGCACATTTTGATAGCCCTTTGAGCATAGTTCCAAATTGCTCTCCAAAATGGTTGGATCATTTCACAACTCCACCAACAATGCATTAGTGTTCCAATTTTCCGACATCTTCTCCAACATTTATCATTTTCTTGTTTTGTCATGTTGGCCAATCTGATTGGTGTGATATGGTACCTCAGAGCTGTTTTGATTTGTACTTCTATAATCAATAGTGATTTAGAGCATTTTTTTATATGACTATAGATGGCTTTAATTTCTTCATCTGAGAACTGCCTGTTTACATCCTTTGACCATTTATCAATTGGGGAATGACTTGTATTCTTATAAATATGACTTAATTCTCTATATATTTTAGAAATGAGGCCCTTATCAGAGATACTGGTTGTAAAAATTCTTTCCCAATTTTCTACTTTCCTTCTAATCTTGGTTGCATTGGCTTTGCTTGTGCAAAAACTCTTCAATTCAATGTAATCAAAATTATCCATTTTGCATTTCATAATGTTCTCTATCTCCTGTTTGGTCATGAATTCTTCTATTCTCCATAAATCTCATAGGCGAACTATTCCTCGCTCTCCCAGTTTGTTTATAGTATCAGTTAAGGCATGGTTTTAAAAAATGATAGAATAAATAGGAAAGAGAAAAAAAGAAATCTAGCCATTAAACCCCATGATATCTTATGAGGTTTCAGTAAATTTTTGATTGCTTGCACATAGCATGTACTTAATAAATGTTTAATTGAGTAAAATCTTGAAGAAAGGAAGGGATTTCAACTGATGGTGGAACACTAGAAATCAAAAAAAACATGTATAGCTTCATCACAAAAGAAAGCTAGCATTATCACCCTATATAATGATGCACAGAAGGGAATAAATTATAAGACAATAATCAGAATTATACATTAAGGCTAACTAAAAGAAATATTTAGGAATTTTACTGAATAACTCAATAATAATGCATAAAAGGATTACTTAAACCTACAACAAATTGTGTGAAGAAGAGTCTCAAGTAATTTAATGGAATTATAAGACATTGGCTATTGGATGAAGACAACTAATGACCACAAGAACCTTCCAATGATTGGTTGAGATTAGCCACCTCACTTATGGCCTAGACAAAATTCAAGGTAGCTCCTCTAGACCTCACCTTCCTGACATCATTGGTCCTCTTCAAGAATGAAGGACAAATAACAGCTATGTGCAAAGGACTATACTATTCACTGATTTTTTCTGGAGGGAGGAGAAGTGGACAGTCTGGACCTATGATTTAATTTATGTGGGGAACTCTGTGTGGGAGCGGTTGTGCCAACCTTCGCACTAATGTGTGTATTTGTACCAAGGAACCCCAGATTCATTAGGGAGATGTTTTGTTTCTATTGTTCTAACTATATCATTTCAATAAATGCCTTTGCTTTGAGCTAATTATACTTTTCAGCTCAGTAGTGTCACACTCAAATAGAAGTGTATCCCTTCAGCTGTTTATTCACTCAAAACCCATAAATTAACATTATCTATGTTATATTGTATTTCTCCTTATTTTGTTAAATATTTCCCAGTTACATTTTTAGTTTGCCATCTCCGCTTCATCTTACTGTCTTAAAGAGAAATATATTAGCATTGGTCGGTAAGCTTTACTTTTAGGAGTACCGACATGGGTAACTTTAAACAATGAAGAAATTAAATAGATTCTATATCATTTTATAACTGCTTCCATGCTACAAGTGATCTTACTCGGTGTTACTGTTCTATTTTGTATGATTGTGCAACATTTCTTGTCTCTTTGCCTATGGTCTAAGTTTAGAAGTTCATTTCTCCTGCTAATCGATGTTCTATTCTTGCCTCAAGGAAATCTGTTATACTTGAAGGATGTAGATGGACATCAAGCAGTCTAGTCTAGTACTATCTTTATACCACCAAGCTATCCTTCAAGGATATCTGGTTTGCCATCCAAAGAAGTCTGGTCCACTATCTCTAACCTTGCAGGTGGGCTCAAAAAAATGAACATTTTTTAGTCACGAGAGGGAAGGAGAAGGTTGTTGCTAGCCCCTCATTCCTAATTTTCAACCAATCACGTTGTATGTTCCCATCCCCCACACACAAACACACAATGCTGAATATTGTGTAACCAATTGCATTGCTTTCCTCACCTACCCAACTCTGTTCTTTGTTCTCCTGTACTACCCAAACCTATGTAAAGGCTAGTAAACCCCATGTTATGGTCTTTGGTCATTGAGAGAGGCTACTGTTAGCCTGCATAATCATTTCCAAAGACCAATTGTAAGTGAGGATGGTGGACCAGAGGAGTGCTATATATAGATAGAATCTTTGTTATCATCTACTCCAAATTTCCTCACTTTACACATAAGGAAATGGAGGCTTTGAGAGGTTTACTTTGAGAAACTTGCAAATACAGCTCATGTGTGCTTTCCACAAAGTGGGTAGCAGAACTCCGGCTTGTAGGTGCTCATTCTTTTCAGTTGTGTCCGACTCTCCATGACCCCATTTGGGGTTTTCTTGGCAAAGACACTGGAGTGGTTTGCTATTTCCTTCTCCAGCTCATTTTTATGGATGAAGAAATTGAGGCACACAGGGTTAAGTGACTTGCTTAGGAGCACATAGCCAGTAAGTATCTGAGGCCAGATTTGAACTCAGGGAGATGAGTCTTCCTGATGCCAAGCTTAGCACTCTCTATACTGAGCCAACTAGCAGCCCCTCCACTACCACTAGCTACCATGATCATTCACTCACAATACTTGAAACCTGTTCTATAAACTTTGTTCTCTCATTCCTCAGTCGGTAAGTCCCGGAACATGTGTGTGTAATGACTGGTTTACAACATTGTTACGTTACATCATCAAATTTTCAATGCATAAAAAACCCCACACATTTACAATAAATTACTAAATTTAAGACACGCCATTTAAAAAAATTATGTTTTTTGAAATAATGCAAAAATTTAAAAAAAGTTAAAGGGTTAAAGAAAGTAGATTTCCAGGGGGGTACTGAGTAATTTTTTTTAAAAGGAGGTGGTAGGCCAAATAAGTCTGGGAACCTCTGCAAGGAACCACTTTCTTTATAAATCAGTCAATCAATAAGCATTTGTTAAGTGCTTACTATGTGCCTCATCAGATGAAGGGACAACTTTAAAGAACTACCAAAGTCCTAAGAATCCTCCTCTGTCATAAAACACATTAGGAGGGAGATACAGAAAGAGACAGAGTAGCTAAGTGGTGCAGTAGATAATGCTGGGCTTTGAGGCAGGAAGACTCAATTTCATGAGTTCAAATCTGGCCTCAGATACTTAATTAGTTGTTTGACCCTGGGCAAGTCACTTAACCTAGTTTGCCTCAGTTTTCTCATCTGTAAAACAAAGCTTGGAGAAAGAAATGGCAAACTGCTCCTGTATCTTTGCTAAGAAAACTCCAAATGGGATCACAGAGTCAAACACGACTGAAACCACTAAACAACAATGAATATGTCAGGAAACCAAGGAAGTGGCATATATTTAGTATTTAGCATTCTTAGCAGAGATTTCCTTTAAAGATGAGGAATTCCAGAGTTGAAACAGAAAGTTTGCAGACAAATGGAACAGTAGCTTACCCCAGTCCATTCCTGGATAGAGCTAAAAGTTTGAACTTCAAATTACTGACATTTTTATTTGCTGATCATAAGTGTGATGGGACCTCAACCCCTAAAAGTAAAAGACCATGTCTTTGAAAGTAACCCATTTTCCTACACATTTCAGCAGCCCAGATCATTGGTGTCTCTGCCCAAGATACCTGGCCTATCACAGCCCACCTAAATCACCTAATTAGCTTACTTGACATTCTTTTCACTGTTGCACTTGGCACACCCCAGATTTACTACTCCTTAATCCCATTTAGATTCTTTCACTGTCCTTTGAGTTTGCAGGTTCACTAGGAACCCTGCCTGCTTCTATTAGCATTACAATAAGCTTTGCCACTTTACTGGAACACAGTTTGAGTGCATGAAATCATTCTAGGCAATGCCACCCTGTACCCTAACATTTCCGGGTTCCCAGCAACCCCAAACTGAGTCAATAAGTGCACTGATCATTTGGCATTTCATTAAGCATCCATATGTCCATAGAGAATTGATCCAAATGGAGGGAGGTAGAAATAGAAAAGACAAGACCTTTTGGTATGTAGGATTTATGTATCTGGCACTGCATAGACATTCGATAAAAAAATCTATCGCTTCATTGTTTTGATGAAATCTAGAGGTTTAGGGGTGCTGGGACCCCAAAATCACGACAGGAAAGAATTCAACCCAAGCCTTCTTTTAGCCAGAGACAGTTTATTAAAGATTGCCATATTAGCCAGACTCAAGGAAACTGAGCATCTGTGATCTATTAGCTGGATTGTAAGACTCTGAGCACCTTAATGGAGACAAGATGGACCTTACATACAGAAATACTATGGGAGGGATCTAGGAGTGGCCAAGTAGTTTATGAGGTAATAGAATTCCAGGGACCAGAACCACAGGGCTAAGGGAGAATGGAGCCTAGATAGGATTAAGGGTGGGAAGCGGCCTGGAGCCATAGGGAGGTAAGACAATGGAGGGCTAGGCTAGGTCAAGGGTAACAGAGAATTGGGAGATTTCATATAGCCACAAAGAAAGGCCAACTGATGGAATTACGACCTCAGGGGAATGCCAGAGACCTCCTTGATCTAGTGGGAGAATTCAAGGACAGTCCAAGGGTTTTCTAGGGCCCACAGACAAACGGGGCTGAAATTAGAACAAAGGTCTCAGCTAGGCTCTCACCCCATCAGTTTGATTTGAGAAGCAGTTAAGATAAAATATGAAGAAACAACTAGACTAAACTTCAGGTGAGATGCCAGTACAAAACACAGTGGAAAGTGGACGTTTAATAAGCACCGGCCCTGAGCAAGTTCCTTTACCTCTTTGGGTTTTAGTTTCCTCCTCTATAAAGTTAGGGGATTGGATTATAAATAAAATCTCTAATGTTCCTTTCAGTTTTGTTGGTACTAATCAGATTCCTGAGTCAGTAAATCAACTAGCATTTATTTAAAGCACATACTAAGTGCCGGGCATTTTGCTACAATTACAGGAGACAGAAGGCAGAGCAGAGGACAGAGAGCATTCTAGGCATGGGGAGCAGCGGGCCAGTTGCGCTGGATGGAAGCATATGTGAAGAGTCTGGTGAAGCCTATGGACCCCTTCTCAAAAGAATGTTTTTAAAGGCATAGAATAAAATGCATGGGATTACAAAGGAAACCCACCAGATTGAAATAATTTTTTCCCCCCAGTCTCCTCCCCCGCCTCGCGGGCTCACCCCCACCCTTACTCCACTTCTGCAAAGAACCCTTGCTTTGGATGAGGATGATGATGAGGTGGTAGCATTTCCATGGCGTTTCAAGGGTTGCAAAGCATTGCGCATGCGTGATCTCATTCGCTACCACAGTCCGCCTGCTATCTATCCCTCCCCCTTAGTAGCGAGCTAGGCTCCAGTTGAGAAGCTGCAGTCTCAGCTCTGTGTTCTGTCCCTTTCCAAAGTGAGCTCAATAAAGTTTTTTTTTTTGTTCCTGTGTATGTGTGGAGCTTTTTTCCCCTCGTCCCTACCCGTCGTGCCGTAATCCGTCCTGCAACTGTCGTAAAAGTTTGGTTTCCCCTTAGTAACGAACAACGCAGAAGCCATGGCGGCGTTGGTGACGGAGGCCAGTGTGCTCGAGGGTCTCGGCACCGCCGGAGATAGGCGCTCGGCCCAGGAGTTGAGCCAGGCGGTGAGCCGCCTGCTTCCTGGCCTGGAAGCGGAGACCAAGCTGAGTCGGCGCCGGGCCCTGGAGTGCCTCCAGCGGGAGCTCGAAGAAGGGCCCCCGCTGCCTCCAAGCGCCGACTTCCAGGAGCTCTTCAGCCGCCTGCTGCTGCCGCGGCTGCTCCGCTGCCTGGGCGACCCGGCCGAGAAGTGCCGGACCCTGGCCGTGCAGCTTCTCCGCCTGGGCCTGAGCCATGGAGCCCGGCCGCAGGACGCGCTGCCGCAGCTCATGCCGGCCCTCACGCAGCGACTGGCCGGCCTGGGCTCCGGGCCGCTGGTGGAGCCGTGCGAGGAGCTGCGCCTGGCCCTGGTGGAGCTGCTGAGCCTCGTGGTGCAGCTGTGCGGCCGTGGCCTGGCCCCCTACCTGGACGAGATGGTGCGCGTCCTGCAGAGGACCATCGTGGACCCCTTCCCGGACGTCAAGAGAGCGAGCTGTAAGCTCGCGGGGGACTTGGCGCAGAGCATCCCAGGTAACGGGGAGCCCTGGCAGGCCCCCCTCAGCCTGTGCAAGGGCTTTCGCTCAAGAGGTTTCTCTTTCCTTTTTTCTGCAGATCATTACCATATGCAGTCGGAATCCTTAATAGCTCCTCTCATGCAAACGATTTCACACCAGCACTCCAAGGTTCGAGTGGCCGTGATTCAGGCCACGGGGTTGGTGATACAGTATGGTAATGCCAAGTCAGTGAATGATGTTATTTCTCATTTTGCACAAAGGCTGTTTGATGATGTCTCCCAGGTAACTTTCTGCTTTTTTTTTCTTTCCTTATTCGACACCCTTTCTCTTCCCATCAGGACACTTGCTTAGGTAGTGCTAACAGCTCACTGTAATGGAAAAGAGGATCCTATTAACACTGGTATTGAGCTGGACAGTCAGGCGGCTCTCTCATTCACAAGATGTGGAATCTGCAATAAATTGGAAAAAGATGGAAGATTACTGTTCTTCAGAATTCTAGGACTGTATAGAGCAGGCATTTTTAGCCTTTTTTATATCATGGATCCCTTTGACAGTAGAAGATAGTAAGTTCTTTTTTTTTGGGGGGGAGACATTGAGTTTGAGATTCCTGCAGATGCCAGTTTGAAATGTCTAGTGTACAACTGGTAATGTGGACCTGGAGCTCAGGACAGAGACTGGGGGTGGATTTATGAATCTGGGAGTTATCTGCATAGAAACAGTAGTTGAATGCCTGGGAATTAATGAGATCATCAAGAGAGAATTTGGAGGAAGAAGAGGACCCAAGAGAGATCTCTAAGGTGTGCTTCCCTCCCCACTCCATGTCTTCCCCAGGGAGGAGTAGAGTATCTAGGAGGTGGGCATGACTGTCAGTGATGTCAGAGGCCAATAAAGATAAGGACTTGGATTTGGTATTATTGTACAGTTACATCCTTGACCTCATTTGGGGGTTTCCTAACAGTCCTTCTCCAGACCATATTACAAATTGAAGAAACTGAGGCAAATAGGGTTTAGTGACTTGTCCAGGGTTACACACCTAGTAAATTTCATAGGACAGATTTGAACTCAGGAAGATGAGTCTTCCTGACTCCAGGTCTGGTACTCTATCCATAGGTATTTAAGATATCACTAATAATCTTGAAGAGAGTAGTTTTAGTTGAGTAATGAGATCAGAAGCCATATTAAAAGGAATTGAGAAGTTAGTGAGAGGAGAGAAAGTGCATATGAAATGTATAAACAGATTTTTTTCTAGGAGTTTAGCTATGAAAGAGAATTAAATCTTGAGAAAATTGTAGGGTCAAGGGAAAGATTTTTAAAGATGAGGAAGCCATAGCCATGTTTGTAGGCAGTAGGGAGGGAGCCAGTAGATAAGGAGAGATTGAAAATTAGAATGATTGTGGGGGCAAGCTATGAAAGGAGATGTGACCGAATGAATCAAGAATGCAAATAGAAAGGGTTGGTCTTGGAGAGGAGAAGGACCAGGTTTTTAGAGATTAGCAATGAGGCATAATGTCAAGGTGTTTTGAGATAGAGAATAGGGGAAAAAGCCCATGGTAGATGGCCTCTATTTTTTTAATGAAGTAAGAGGTAAAGTCTATAACTGAGAAAAAAGGGGGATAAAATGGTGACGGAAGCTTGAAGAGAGAATAAAAGATTAGGAACAGCTACCCTGAGAAGTAGCAAAGTAGAGAAGAAGAATAGAATTGCCTTGCTACAGTGAGGGCCCAGTGGGGATTAGATAACATAAATTTGTAGTAGACCTAATCAGCACATTTGTGTGACATCCTTCAGCACATTGTTTGATAGCCTGTGAGTAAAAGCAGAAGAGGCATATGGTAGGGGTAATCCAAGGGAATCAGCAAGACATGAATGACAAGACCAGGAAGTCAAGGGATTCAAGGGTAGAGGATGATGTATACTGAACTGAGCTTATTAACTATAGGGTCAAGATTGGGAAGGGAGGAAAATGAAATCAGCTGGGAAAACAATGAAAGATAAACTTGAGGTCATTACTCTCTAACTGGAATGCTATAAGGTTCAGGGGAAAAAAGTGAAAGTAAGATTTGGTACTTCCTTCTTAACATACATATTGAAACAAATTGGTGGTGGGAGGTTCTTTTTTAGTTTTGCTGCCTTAGAACTCTCCCAGATTTTCTTGACAGAAAGTACCAAGTCTGAATTTGCAAGAAGGGTAATACTGTCATAAAAAAGGAATGAGGCTTGGTCTTTGTTTCCTCTTCCTGCCCCATCCCCTCATTTTAATTTCATTATGGAGGAAGGTAAATGTATTAGAGGAAGAATAAAAAACTGTCTATAAATAGTTTTTTGTTTCTCTTTTAAAAATTTTTTTGAATTAGTTTAGTTTGATTTATCAACAATCACTTCCATATGCTTTTGAGTTTAAAATTTTTCTCCCCCTTCTTCCCCACCACCCTTCCCAAGATGGTGTACAATCTGATATAGCCTATACATATACATTCCTATTAAACATATTTTCACATTAGTGATGTAAGAATTAGAACCAGTAGGAGGAACCACCAGAAAGAGGAAACAAAACTCAACAGAAGAAAAAAAATAGCAAATAGTATGCTTCGATCTGCATTCAAACTCCATAGTTATTTCTTTGGATGTGGATAGCATTTTCCATCACGAGGCCTTTGGAGATGTCTTAGGTCCTTGTATTGCTGGGAAGGGTTAAGTTTATCAATATTAGCCATTGCACAACGTGGTTGTTACTGTGTACAACGTTCTTCTGGTTCTGCTCACTTCACTCAGCATCAGACCATAAAATCTTTCCAGAGTTTTTCTGAAGTCAGCCTGTTCACCATTTCTTATAGCAAAATAGTATTCCATTGCGTTCATATACGACAACTTGTTCAGCCGTTCCCCAGTTGATGGGCATCCTCTCAATTTCCAATTCTTTGCCACCACAAAAAGAGCTGCTATAAATATTTTTGTACCTGTTTCTCCTTTTCCCATTTTTATGATCTCTTTGGGATATAGCCCTAGAAGTGGAATTGCCGGGTCGAACTATGCCCTTTGGGCATAGTTCCAAATTGCTCTCCAAAATGGTTGGATCATTTCACAATGTATTAGTGTTCCAATTTTCCCACATCTTCTCCAACATTTATCATTTTCTTGTTTTGTCATCTTGGCCTATCTGATAGGTATGATGTGGTACCTCAGAGCTGTTTGGACTTGAAAATGTGTGTGTGTGTGTGTGTGTGTTGTGTGTGTGTGTGTGTGTGTGTGTGTGTGTGTGTGTGTGTGTGTGTGAGTGAAGAATGGAGGGAGAGAAACAGAGAAGGAGGGAGGAGGCAGGAATAGTCTTTTTTTTTTTTTAATTTTTTTTTTTGGTGAGGCAATTGGGGTTAACTGCCCAGAGTCACACAGCTAGTGTTATGGGTTTGAGTTTGGATTTGAACTCAGGTCCTCCTGACTGCAGGGCCGGTGCTCTATCTGCTGTGTCACCTAGCTGCTCCTTGGAGTAGTCTTTAGGTACAACATGGTGATATACTGAAAATTTCAGTTATATAATGTAAATGCTAAAATAAGGATTTCCAGTATTGCTTTCTGTTATCTACATTGGAATAGATATCAAAGGAGATAAGCAGAAATATGAAAGAACATTCTGAAAGGTATAGTGCATTCAGTTTGTATAGTATATGAAAACTACCAGGAAGGAGCAGTATAATAGCATATATGGAAGTAATGTTACAAGATACTGTAATGCTTCTAATATGAAGGAAAAGATAGGCCAAGGGATAAGACAAAATCAATGTTAACCTTGGAAAAATACAACTTGATTCATAGAAACATAGAGTCTTTGAGATGAGTTCTCCTCTAAAGTTTTTGAACCTAGTTCTTGAATCATTTTATTATATATTATGTATATAATATGTTATATATTGATTTATATTCCCCAGGATTAAGGAGTATGCAGAGAAAATTGACTTTATTTTGTGGTTAAAAAATGTGGGTTTGCTCCTTATGCATAATTTAATCAGTTCACAGTAGATAGAATTGAAAATGAACTGATATTTAGTCATATTTTTTCTCTGTACATTTAGTCTCTATGCATTTACACCTGTCCTAATTTCTCACCTCCCCATTTAACAGATGAAGAAACTGAGGTCTGGGGAGATTAGCTGACCTACTCAAGACAAAGCTCTCATTTATTCAGTAAAATTAGGTACTTCCTTACACCCAGGTATCTTCATGTCTGGGGGAAGAAACAAAAATAAACAAGACAAGGTCATTACCCTTAGGGAACTTAACTATTCCTCAGAATACTCCTGCAATTTAGGGAATAAAAGCCTATCAATAATTTGGTACTGAAGTTTCTGTGTTGTACTACATTATGACCAATTCAAAAGGTATATGCATATAAGTAGAATTAGCTTAAAGAGGGGATTAAAAAAAAACAGGGCAAGATTAATAATTGAAAACTAGATTTTTAAAAAATAAGAAAAAAGAACATCTAAGAGATGAAAATGTCGAATAAAAATATAAATAAGATTCAAGGAACCCTTTTTCTCTTAAGAAAGAAAGAATGAATGAATGTAAGTAAATGACATGCTTTTGGAAAGTATACTAACTCTTAGACCAACAAGGTTCCTTTAGTAAATTACTTTAGCCATGCCTTTCTCAGCAGTAGTACCAGTGTAATATTTCTTTTTTCTTTAGTAATTAAGTCTTCAAAGATGACATAAATTGAAAAATACACACACACACCCACACAAGCACTATTTCCAAAAACCATTCACTAATATTACAGCTGGTTTTATTTTCACCTCCCCTCCCCTACCTCCTTCAATAACCAATTTTCAACATATTTAAATTTTTTTTATTAATTTATTTTGATTTATCAACAGTCATTTCTTCAGTGAGCTTTTGGACTTCCTTTTCCATTTGGCCAATTCTGCTTTTGAAGGCATTCTCCTCATTGGCTTTTTGGACCTCTTTTGCCATTTGGGTTAGGCTATTTTTTAAGGTGTTATTTTCTTCAGTATTTTTTGGGTCTTCTTTAGCAAGCTGTTGACTTGTTTTTCATGATTTTCTTGCATTACTCTCAATTCTCTTCCCAATTTTTCCTCTGTTTCTCTTACTTGCTTCTCAAAATCCTTTTTGAGCTCTTCCATGGCCTGGAACCAATTCATATTTTTCTTGGAGGCTTTGGATGTAGGAGCTTTGACTGTGTTGTCTTTTTCTGGTTGTACATTTTGATCTTCTTTGTCACCAAAGTAAGATTGTATGTTCTTACTCTTTTTGCACTGCTTGCTCATGATCCCAGCCAATTACTTGAGTTACAAACCTGTTGTTAAGGTAGGGGTCTGCTTCCAGTGTGGAGAATGTACTGTCTCAAGCTTTAGGGCTTTTGTGCAGCTGTTTTCAGGGATACTTCTAAATTTTCAGTTCTTCCAAGGTGGTATGATCAAGGGCCACGTATTTACTACTTTCCTGGCCTGTGCTCTGATCTATGAGTGACCACAATCACTCTTTTCTGCCTTGGAACTGTGAGGAGGATTCTCTCTTTTCTGCCACTACAAGCTCCACCATGCCAGTGTTCCTTCTCACCGCAGTACTGCCACCCAGAACTGTGACCCAGATCCAAGCAAGGACAAAGCAAAAGAATCCTGCCTTAGCACCATCAAAGAGATCCCTGCAGTCCCCCTCTGATTAGCCACTGGATTCTCCCTCAGTCTGTGGGCTGAGGTCCAGAAGCAGCCACTGCCCTGGGGTTGCTCTGCAACTGGGCCTGGGACCAATCTTCTCTCTTAAGCTTCTCTCTCACTGAAGTCACAGACCTTTCCTACTGACCTTCTAAGTTTTCTTTGGCATTTGTGGATTGAGAAGTCTGGAAACTGCCACAGCTGCCCGTGATTCAGTAACCTGGGGCCTGCTCTTTGCTTGCTGTACTGCATTCCTCTACCAGCCCAGCATGATAGACTTTTCCAATCAACCATCCAGGTTGTCTTGGGCTGGAAATTTGTTTCAATCTGTCTTTTCTTCATTTCTGCTGCTCTAGAATTTGTCTAGAGCCAATTTTTTATGGTATTTGGAGGGGTTTGGGGGAGAGCTCAAGCAAGTCACTGCTTTTACTCCTCCATCTTGGCTCTGCCCCACAATAATCATTTCCATAAGCTTTTGAGTTTTAAATTTTTCTCCCTCTGCACCTCCCTCCCTAAGACTGTGTGCAGTCTGATATAGGCTATACATATACATTCCTATTAAACATATTTTCACATTAGTCATGTTGTAAGGAAGAATTAGAATCAATAGAAGGAACCACAAGAAAGGGGAAACAAAACAAAACAGAATTAAAAAAAGAGCAAATAGTATGCTTTGATCTGCCTTCAAACTTCATAGTTCTTTCTTTGGATGTAGATAGCATTTTCCATCATAAGACCTTTGGAGATATCTTAGATCCCTGCCTTGCTGAGAATGGCTAAATCTATCAAAGTTAGTCATTTCATTGTACAACGTGGTTGTTACTGAATACAACATTCTCCTGGTTCTGCCCACTTCACTCAGCATCAGTGCATACAAATTTTTCCAGGTTTTTCTGAAGTCTACCTTGCTCATCATTTCTTATAGCACAATAGTATTCCATTGCATTCATATTCCACAACTTGTTCAGCCATTACCCAATTGATGGGCATCCCCTCAATTTCCAATTCTTTGCCACCACAAAAAGAGCTGCTATGTGGGTCCTTTTCCCATTTTTGTGATCTCAATAGGATACAGCCCTAGAAGTGGTATTGCTGAGTCAAAGGGTATGCACATTTTTATAGCCCTTTGGGCAATGTATGCACTTTCTAACTTTATAACTTTATAGTGTCAGCATATAATAGATAAAGCAGTGGAATGAGAGTCCGGAAGACCTGGGTTTAAATCGTTTCTCAGACACTAGGTAGCTGTGTTATCCTGACCCATAATGACATATACATCTCACATAGTTGTTGTGAGAATCAACCAATCAGCAAGCATTTATTAAGGATCTACTATGCCCTAGGCACTTTACTAGGTCCCAAAAATACAGAGACCAAAATTTAGCATTCTCTTCCTTCAAGTAGCTTAAGTGATCTCTGTGACGATAAAGGGTACATGTGTGTAACTATATACAAAATAAATGCAAGGTAGTTTTATGAGAGAAAGGTCTACCATCTGGGGAAATCAGAAAATGCTTCAAGTGGAAGGTGACAATTACCCTGAGTTTGAAGGAAACAAGGAGAGTAAGATGGAGGTCTAGAGAGAGTATATTCTCTAGGTATAGGGGACAGCCATTGCAAAGACAGGCTGAGATAGAGTGTTACGTTTAAGTGGACTATGTGTGACAAATCCAGTCTGGCTGGATTGTAGAGTACTGTAATTAACTAATGATTGAAAAAGTAGGTTTAAGCCAAGTTGTGGAGTCTTTTAAAGCAAAATGCAGAAGTTTATGTTTGAGCCTAAAGGCAATAAGAAGCCATCAGAGTTTATTGAGTAGGGAAATAATGTGGTCAGAACTGCACTGTAGGAAAAATCACGTTAGTAACAGTGTGGAGAATGTAGTAGAATGGTAAAAGTCTTGAGGCAGAAAGAACAACTAGAAAGCAAGAGTCCAGGTCAGAAGTCCAAGTAAGAGATGAGGATGGCCTGACCTGAAGTTTTGGCAGTGAACAGAGATAAAGGTCTGGTTTTATTAGAGATGTCGTTTAGTTAGAAATAACAAGGTTTGGCACCTAGTTGGTTATATACTGTGAGGTTGAGTGAAGAGTTGACGGTGACATCAGGGTTGCAAAATTGGGTGACTTTCCTTTTGACCCAGCAATAGCACTTCTAGATCTGAATCCCAAAGAGATCGTACAAATGGGAAAAGGACTCATATATACAAAAATATTTATAGTAGCTCTTTCTGTGTGGCAAAGAATTGGAAATTGAGGGGATGCCCATCAATTGGGGAATGGCTGAACAAGTTATGGTATATGAATGTAATGGAATATGATTGTGCTACAAGAAATGATGGGTAAGGTGGACTTCAGAAAAACCTGGACAGACTGGTATGAGCTGATGCTGAATGAAGTGAGAAAACCAGGAGAACTTTGTACACAGTAACAGCCACGTTGTGAGAAATTTGATAGACTTATCTCTTCTTAGCAATGCAAGGATGTAAGACAGCTCCAAAGGACTCATGGTGGAAGATGTTGTGGAATCTGAATGCAGATCGGAGCATGTTATTTGCTCTCTCTTTTTTTTTTGTTTCTTCTTTTTTGTGGTTTCTCCTATTGGTTCTAATTCTGCTTTACAACATGACTAATGTGAAAATAGGTTTTATGTGAATGTATATGTTTAGCTTATGTCAAATTACACTCAGTCTTGTGGTGGGGGGAGGGAGAAAATTTGGAGGTCAGAATCTTATGGAAGTGAATGTTGAAAACTAACAATAAATAAATAAATTTTTAAAAACGAAACAAAGAGGAAGAAAAAAAAAAGGGTGACTTTAATAATGTAAATGCCCTTGACAAAAAATATGGAAGTTTTGAAAAAAGTTGAGTTTGTGAGAAAGATAATAACTTCTCTTTCTGATATTTTGAGCTTCGTATGCCTGTGGGACATTCAGTTTGAAATGTCTAGTAGGCAATTGAAGATGTACCACTAATGATCAAGACTGGGACTAGGGCTGAATATATAGATACTTATGTAGATGATAATTAAACCATAGTGCAGGCCCTCATCACATCACACTTGGACATCTGACCACGTCACAAACTTAGTAAACTCCACTGGCTCCCTATCATCAACAGGATCAACTGTAAAATCTAATATTCAAAGCCCTTTGTGACTTGCCCCTTCCTCCCTCCCCACTTTCTTATGCTCTATACCCCATTCCTATTTTTCCATGTATTCTGTGATCCAGTGGTGCTTCCTGGATGTTCCTTAAACAAGACACTCTATCCACCCACTTTGTGCATTTTGACTGGCCGGGAATGCGCTCTCTGTCTCATCATCTGCATGTCTTGACTTCCCTGGCTTTCTTAAAGTCCCAGCTAAAATCCCAGTTTTCTACAGGAAGCCTTTCTCTGTCCCTTTAATTATACTGTAGTGCCTTCCCTTTGTTGATTCTTTCCAATTTATTCTGTCCATATCTCATTTGTACATAGTTGTATGTTGCCTTCCCCATTAAACTGTAACCTTCTTGAGAACAAGGACTGTCTGACTTTTCTTTGTATCTCCAGTTCTTAATAAAGTGCCTGGCGCATAGTAGGCTCTTAAAAAGTGTTTATTGACTCACTCACAAGGGAGAAATTATCAGAGTTAGAGTAAAGAGAGGAAGAACTGGAGATGAAGAGAGGGGAAAGGGGAACTCACAGCAAATGGTCTCTATTTTCTCAACAAAGTACGAGAAGTCCTCAGCTCAACTCCTTCCACAGTCTCCACAGAGTGACGGTCAATCTTCTGGAAAAGATAAGAAGGGATGGGACCAAAGTTACATGTTAGAAGAGTTGTCCTTGGTGAGAAGATGGTATGAGAGGTTTGAAAAAAGAGAAGATTTGGATTGACCTCAGTAAGAATTGGGACAGAGAATCTATTAGAGAGGAGTGAAAAGACTGCATTGCTTCTGAGGGTCCAATGGAGATTAAATAACATAAATCATAGGGACTGAGAGGGAAAGAGATGAGAATTTTAGTCATAGGAAATCAGTAGTAGAAAGGGTAGTTAAATACACTAGTGGCCAAAGGCATTATTTCATTTCCTAAGGTTAAGGATTCATGCCTTCTTGGGAGCAGTTTGCTTACTAGGATACACTCACTAATCCTAGAATGGGCAAATAATTAGAGAGTAAAAGGTTGACATGCTCCACCTTTTTATCAGCCAAGATTTTGCTAAATGTGTTCTTATTAAAGAAAGATGGAATAATTGAATGAAAGATATACATAAAATATTCAGCTTTATTTTTAAAACAAAATTGTTTGGTTCTTTATTTCAGCAGACAATAGGTTCTGTAAATATCATTTGTACAGATATGAAAACTGCCCACAAAAGCAACAAGAACTAATACTTCGGTTTTAGGAATTCATAACACCGTTTAGATTTTAATTGTCTCGATTGTACTGTGTCTGTTGGCCATACATACATGTTCTTCCTAAAATTCGATTACAGTTACTTTTTAAGTAAGAAAGTTTTGTTTTGTTTTTCCCTAACCTGGACTTAGGGGATTCTTGACTTCTCTGTTTTCAATAGGGCACACTTCACTTTTCTGTAGTTCCTCTCAATGCTCCTCTATTTTAAAATCTGTAGTGAAAATATTTCAATTAGGTCATTTTATATAAAATGTGTTTCGTTTTAAGTTCTTTGACATGATATTGTCCGATCTTGGAAGCTAAGCAGAATTGGGCCCTGGTTCGTCCTGGAATGAGTGACACCCCTCTCCCCCCCTTATGGATGCAGAATATTGTACAAGTTTTGGGTTTTAGAGAGCATAGCATAAAGCTGTCCTCGACCTCTCTTCCTTAGAAGCAGCATATTTCAGTGACTGAAGTGCTTTCCTTCTGGGCTGGAAAAACTGGGTTCAGAATTCACCTCTGCCACTGACAGCTGTATGACCCTGGGCAAGTCACTTAAGCCTGTTTGCCTCAGTTTCCTCATCTGTAAAATGAGCTGGCAAAGGAAATGGCAAGCTACTCCAGTATTTTTGCCAAGAAAACCTTAAATGAGGTCATAAAGAGTTCAGATCTGAGTCTCCAACCGTGCTGTGATCCTTTTCAGGCCAGAATTTATTCTCCAGTACCAGAAGAGTGAAGACTTTTAGAGTGTTGTGGTATTTGAGGGCACTTTGGACAGAATAGCACATGGACTGAAACCAAGAATATAGCTTGCAGTGAGTCAGACCCCAAACCCCAATGTGAATCCACTGCTGGGAGGCCTTGTATAAATGGAGTTTACTTATCATATGAAGCTGGAAAAAGAGAATAAAGGACAAAAAAAGAGTCTGATGTGACCCTAAAGCACTGCAACTGATTTGAGATTTTTTGGAAGATGAGATACTGTGTAAATAGGGCACCCCTTTTAGGTAGAAGGTTGCTTTTCTAAGTCTTCATCTAAGGGTCGTCAAAATGGCTATGTTGTAATAGTCTTAAAATGGAAACTTATTGCTGCTGTACAAAGAAGTGATACACTATGAGTGATTAATATTTTTTATTATTGCTTATGTAGAGCAGATACTAGACGCTTCTACTGCATTTGTAAATAATACTTATATTTGGAAGAAGGGGTGTTACACAAAAAAGAAAAATGTTGCTAGTTCCAAAGCAGTAACACCTGACAAGGCAGAAGCTGCTTTGCCAGTTTTCTGTATCTGTGTTTGAATTCATTATAAGAAATTTAAAATTAGATGTGACAAGTTTTCAGGATGTTGTGTTGGTAGTATTTTGGTATTTTGTGAATCTTTTTATAAAGAGGTTTTGGTTAGGATGATTGGGGCTGTTGGAAAATATTTAGGCTCTGAGAAACACAAGGTTCACAAACTGAATGACTGATCATTATAAAGGGAAGGGAAGAGAATAAGCATTTATAGAGCACCTATCGTGTGCCAGGTACCGTGCTAAACACTTTTTAATAAATATCTCATTTGATCCTCACAAAGACCTTGTAAGGCAGGTGCTGTTATAATCCTCATTTTACAGTTGAGGAAACTGAGGCAAACAAATTCAGTAACTTGCCCACGGTCCCTCAGCTACTAAGGGTCTGAGGCTAGATTTGAACTTGAGTAGGTCTCCCAGTTCTCTATCCACTGCTCCATAACCTGCCTCTTTAGTTATTCACATACAGGTGCTATGTATAAGTACCTTACCAAAATAGGATGGCATTTAAAAAAAATGATGGATTCTTGCTCTTTACTATGTGATGGACCTTGAGGCAAGTTACATGGCCTCTCTAATTAGTCCCTCATCCCTGAAATGAGAGCTTTGGATTAGATGACCTAGGGTCCCTTCTAATCCTAATTATTTTGTTATTTTAGAAACATGTACCTGGTGAATATGTTGGTTATGAATTTATCCGTATCAGCAAAGGAGAATGTTAGCATGGACTGTTGACCAGACTCTGAGAACAGCCTTATTTACATAGAACTGAATATTTTAATGATATTGTTACAATAGAATTCCAGTTGTATTTGGACTTTGTTCTTTCAGAATGATTTTTATTAAAAAGGAGACCTGAAATAGTAATTTATTTTCATGTACATGTCATTAATCTGTTTTTTATTTAGGCTTTTTACCTTTTGAATCTCTTGCCTAGCTCCCTGTCCTGTCCGCCCACCTTAGGGCTTGGGGTATATGTGTAGATATTGTCAGTAACTTGAAAGGTTAAGTAGATAATTTTCTGTTTTGAACCATGCTCTAATCAGTTAAGTTTTGATTTTTTAAAAAATTTTTACTGAACTGTTGTTTTCTATTTAGTAAAACTGTTACCTGGCAACACAGTGTTTATCCCACATGAACAAAAAGAAAGTGAATAAATTACCTTTTCACTAAGTTAAATTTGTAAGATTCTTTGGCATGCTGGCAAGAACTAGATAAAAAGATTGTCTAGGCTCTCATTAAAGGAGAGAGGGTAGGCCAAATACCTAAAATCCTCCTTTTTCCACCCCTTTTTTTTCCTTCCTAGCTATTTCAATTCATAAAGTGAGAAATTTAAAATTTACTCTTTACAAATAGTTCCATTCTTTCTTGTTTCTAGATATGAATGCCCATTGTATAGGTCCTGATTGCCATGTGCCTGGACAGCCGTGCCAGATGTCAAAATTAAAGTAGAGGCAGAAACAGCGCACCAAAACTTGTTCTAGCAAGTTTGTAAGTATTCTGGAATATTAACCTCAGGAAGGGTTTTTTTTTTAAATAAAACTCTCTAAAGAGCATATTTAAACCCTGCCAGATTGGCACGGTATAAGTCTCTAATTATTCTTCTGAATGCCTTTGCTGTCATATTCATGAAGGTACTGTATATTCTTACATATGTTTTGGCACTACCTGTGTTGGATTTAGGATTTTTTTTTTTGGCATACAGTCATTGACTGACAGACTTTCTAGTATTATTAGCAAATAGTACTGCCTAAACTTTGTTTGTATCTTGTCTTGAATAACATTGTAAGAAATAAGAATATAAGTAATTGCCTTTTAGCTTTATTCAGTTCTAACAATTCCATTTATATCACTATGTCTCTATGACCTACCTAGTGTTGTATGTAAAGACTACATTTTACATACTGTTGTATGTAAAAATTAAAAGTATAATTTGTAACAATTATATAATTAGATTATAGATTTAGAATTTACTCAGAGCCATTTTGTATTCCTTTGGTTTTCATTGAGATACATGCATTCTTTCCACTGAGAAAAATGCTTCTTAAAAAATGTTAGTGATATTTTTAAAAAAATCATTGCTGTGTCTTCCCAGTGATCCCTCCCTACTTAGGAGCCTATTTTATAACATAGTAGTACAAAAGCAAAATGAATCAATGCGTAAAACTGTGTACAACATAATATGCATTATTCTATTCCCAGAGTTTGCTATCTTTCTACTAAGAAGAGAAAAGCATGTTTCACCATCATTTCTGTGGAATCAAGATTAGTCATTACATAAATGACAATAATTTTGGTGCTTTTTAGTTTTATTTTCCTGTATGTTACTTTGATCATTATGACATATTTTTGCTTAGCACTTTCCTTCTGTTTTTGATTTTTAATTCCTGTGTCATTTCTATTTTTTCATTGTATAACTTCATGTTTTAGAAAGGATTTAACTGCTGAAGGAAAGACTAGGAGAACTTGATAGCTACTTGTTTTACTACTATGAAGCAAGTTCTTTGAGATCAAGGACTATTCATTTTTGTCTTTGTCTCTCTAGTGCTTAATCCAGTGCTTGTACATAAGAGGTCCTTAATAAATGCTTGTTGATTACTTATTCATTCCAAAAAAACTACTGACCAAATATTTGTTTAGATTGTGTTTAAGCCTGAAAACCCCCAACAAATGTTTAAATCCCTTACTAAAAAGAAAGTAGGCAGTTAGGTACTGTTAACTTTTTCTTCTCCTAAGAGTACCATTATGCTTAATAATACTTCACAATGGCCGGCTACTTAAAATCAAGGTTTTACTTGGGCATTAGGAAGTGAGGCCTATGAAGTGCTTTGTCTACATGTCAGTGTTTCTGAAAATGTAACGAAGTCTATTCCAGTACCTCTTTTGAAATGTAGCACCTGAAAAGGGTTCCCAAAGCGGGTTCCAGCACACCTGGAGAAAGCAGTGGAATTCACCTTCCCAGATGCCCAAGAATCAGAGCTGTTCTACTTACCTGAATATTTTTTTCTATTTAGAACTGGCCACATGAAAAGTAGAAGAATTATGAATATGATTAAAGAACCAGAAATCCTTACATGGGGGTGGGGAAGGTCTTCATTTGCCAGTACTGCATTTTGGGGTGTTCAGATTAGTATTCTTGCATGCTAATTGATGCTTAAATTCATGTTCAGGACTGTTGGGAGGGATTGTTTGTAAGGGAGTGACTAAAGATTTTAAAAAATAATTATATAAAATTTACCTTGTGTATTCTTTTGCAAAGTAGTAAAACTTATTTTCTTTTATAAATAGGTTCGACATGCTGTGACTTCTGTTGTTGGAAACTGGCTGTTACATTTGAGAGACAGATATTCATTCTTTCATAAGCTAATTCCTTTGTTACTAAGCAGCTTTGATGATGAAATACCCGAAGTGACGTAAGTAGGATGTAATATTGAAGTTTAATATAAAAATATAATTTTTCTTAATTAAAAAATATATTGCTATAATTTGTGCCTCACTTGTCCTCTCTCTCCCCCTCTCATCTCCAAGAGTAGTCTCCTTTAGCTAATACAGTAGCTATATACAATAATAAAATTAGCTAATACATCAACCAGTATATGCAACATTCCATGCTTTCTTCTTCAAGAATGAAGGAAGGAACATAGAATGCTTTAATTCATCTGAATTCTGGCTACAAGTCTTTTTGAACTTAACTAGGCTGGTCCTCAGATGACAAACTTATAGCCTATTAACTAACTGGGTCCATACTTGGAGCCAGTTAGTTAATAACTGCCTGAGCTTGGGCTGCATTGGTAAGCTTTTGAGAACTCAGAGGTATTGAATGGGGGTGTGTGTGTGTGTGTGTGTGTGTGTTGTATATACATATACACATATATGTAAAGAGAGTTATGTTTTATATATGTCATGTTTTTTAAAGTTTCAGTTTCTGTATATTAATTATCCATAATTTTATGTAAATTATATATATTTTATATGTATATAAGGATATATATATTTCAAGTTTCCTTTTCTGTGTGTATATGTATATATGTATTTGTGTATGTATATGCACACACAGAAACGAAAACTTTAACAATAATTTATAAATATGCCTTTGTTTCAGGTTCACGTATAAGAGATTCCAACTGGTCTACTGTATTTCTTTTTTTTTTTTTTAAGACAATTGGGGTTAAATGACTTGCCCAAAGTCACGCAGCTAGTAAGTGTTATATGTCTGAGGCCGGATTTGAACTCAGGTTCTCCTGACTCCAGGGCCGGTGCTCTATCCACTGTGCCACCTAGCTGCTCCCTGGTCTATTGTATTTCAACTGTTAGAAAATTAGTTTGAATGTAAAATTTCTATAACTTCATTCTTTCAACATTTACTGTTAAAAATATCAGGCAAATATGAACTTTACATCTTGATTGTGCTTTTGGTGCAGGGATATTAAGCAAGGAATCAATTCTTGGGTTTTCATTCATCTATAGTAAAAAATTCAGTTATCTTCTTTCATTGTTATAGTTTTCTTACCAAGTCAGAGAAGCACAGGCTATCCAAATAACATTCATTCAGCCAGATTTAATTTGAATCAATAGGAATTGATTTTCATACCTCCCAACACTATTCTTTCCTATCATGAATATATACTTGACATTTTTTATTATTTTTCTTTCTTTTTTATTGTAGGGAATTGGCCGTCAGCCTCTGGGAGAAGATAGGTCTGCAGTGGCAAAAAGAAAATGAAGATGATCTGAAGGATAAGCTTGATTTTGCTTCTCCTCCACCATCCCATTACCCCAGAGGAGGTGAGTATTATGAAATAGTAATTAGCCAGATTTCCAAAAAACAATCCAAAGCTAGTGATCTTCTTTGGATGACAAGTGAGGGGAGGGAATAAATATTTATATGGTGCCTATTATTTATCTGGCAGTGCTCTAAGTGCTTTACAAATGGTATTTCATTTGATCCTCACAATAAATCCTTCATGGTAAGTGCTGTTGTTATTCCTAACTTACAGATGAGGAAACTGAGGCAAACAGAGTTTAAATGACTTGTCCAAAGTCACACAACTAGTAAATATCTGAGGCTGGATTTGGCCTTAGGTCTTCCTGACCCCCAGGCCCAGCATTTAATATACTGTCCCACCTAGCTGTCCAAATATGGGGCAGACAATATGGCAAATCATTATTTGTACAGGAAAGGAATTCTGAAATTGAAGGAAAGTCTAAGTGACTAAAATTATATGACTGTCTGAGTTTAATTTGGAAGGCAATATTATGTATCGGTGTCTTTAAAGAATTGTTGTTTCTTTTGTCAAATTGAAAATCTTACTCATCTTACAGAAATGGTTATATACCATAACAACCAAGTAGATTTTCATACCATTTGGAAAAGAGGCAATAGAACCACCAAGTTGGAACTAAGGAGAAAAATGGTTTGTTTGTCCTCTCTTTTGTTTTAGTCATGGCAGTTCTGGTCCAGGTAATGTGCTTTAGGTATTGGAATCACAAATGATTCCTTACAGCAGATTTCTTGGGAATTCCTGACTCTGTATGTTCTCTGATATTTCTTGAATTAGGTGTTAGGAAAATGTTTATAGTAGATATCTGTATGAAGATAACCCTTAAACCACAAGTCAGGTGATGCTCTTATATTTCATGATATTCCTGTGTCTTTGGATAGATGCTAAGATTAATTACTCCCTGTTTCTCTCCTTTTTTTTTTGACTTGTTAATAGATTATGAAAATATATTATTTACTTTTTCATTGTAATTAAGTATTTTGTTTCTTTTTTTAATTTATTTTTAGTTTTCAGCATTCACTTCCATAAACTTTTGAGTTTTCAGTTTTCTCCTCCTTCCTCTCCCCATTCCCTAAGACGGCATGCAATCTGATATAGGCTCTACATATACATTCATATTAAACATATTTTCACATTAATCATGTTGTAGAGAAGAATTAGAACCAATGGGAAGAACCACAAGAAAGAAGAAACAAAACAAAACAACAAAAGAAAAAAAGAGATCGAATAGTATGCTTCCATCTGCATTCAGACTCCATAGTTCTTTCTCTGATGTGGACAGTATTTTCCATCATGAATCTTTTGGAGTTGTCTTAGATCCTTGCATGGCTGAGAAGAGCCAAGTCTATGAAAAGTTAGTCACACGCAATATTCTCTTGAACTCTGCATCAGTCCATACAAGTGTTTCTAGGTTTTTCTGAAGTCCTCCTGCTCATCGTTTCTTATAGCACAATAGTATTCTGTTACATTCGTATACCACAACTTGTTCAGCCATTTCCCAATTGATGGGCATCCCCTTAATTTCCAATTCTTGGCCATCACAAAAAAAGCTGCTATAAATATTTTTGTACTGAATACTTTTTTTTTTAGTGAGGCAATAGGGGTTAAGTGACTTGCCCAACGTCACACAGCTAGTGCGGGTCAAGTATTTGATCTGAGACCGGATTTGAACTCTAGAATACTTGTTTCTTAAAGTAATAATATATGCATTGGCAAAGACAAAAAAAGTAACACACTGGAACTTGAATGAAACAAATATATAGTGAATGTGTGGGATATTTACAATCTAATAGTTTAATGTAGCACTTCTCTTGCTTGAATCTCTGATGTTAAAATGATCTTGAAGATCATACATCTTTGCCTTCAAGGATAGTGTTGCCAAACTGTGAAATACAGCATTAAAATACATTGTTTTTTGTATAATATTTGATGATAGATTTACTATCAAACTGGGATTTTCCTATTTACCAGAATCATTGTATCAAATAATGTTTTTTCTTTCTATCATTAGATCTTGTACTTGTAGCTCAGCCTGCAAATATTATGGTAAAGAGCAGTAAATCTAGTGTAAAATAAGCATGCACGTTTTAGAAGGCATGAATCAGAATTGTAGCTTCAATATTTCAAGGATTAGGGATTTCATCCATATGGATACTGCTTCCACCAGTGCAGATAGCAACCCCTCTCTGACTTAGTTTATAGTTTTTCAGAGTAACTCTGGCCTTAAACTTCATCACCTAACCTGGTGGTTATCCTCTCCAAATTTGGATAGGCTGGTCCATGGATTACAAACATGCAAAGTCTACTACCACATCTCTATTCAAAACCTGCTATAGTTTGAGCTCCTGTGGCATAATCTTTTTTATTAGAATGGGACTTTGATAAAGGGAGAGACTTAAAAGGTTAAAACAATTAGAATCAGTAGTTTTTTATACTGATTTACAAAATGGATTTGAAAAGGAATTCTTCTCTTTAAAAAAAAGGGGGGGATCAAAATTCATACCAAAATGTAAAGAATACTTATTCTTATTTTTAAAATTATTTCCCCTTTCCCATAAAGGGCCTTTTGAGGATTCCCCCCACCTTTGAAACCCTGGTAATCTTCTCTCTCTGACTGGTATTTAAAATTCACATTTGTGTTATTTAGCAGTGGTATAGTAGCCATTTGGTTGTCTATAGCGTGACAGAATTACAGCTTGGTTTTGAATATTGTCAGGTGACTTAAAACTTTATAAATGGGTCAGATATGACTAATTCTTCATAGAATATACTATTTTTGTAACAACTTTCTTCACATTCTTAATACTGTAGTTTTATTATCTCTATACTATTGAATTGCCTACTAAACCAGTGAACAAATATTTGAGTACCTTCTATGTGAAAGGCACTAAGTAGGCCCATACTTGCCACAAATCAGTATGGAAATTGGGATAAATCAACTTTGTAAAAATTGATGTGTTTGGATTGGATCAGTGTTTTGTAGCATAATTTATGCTGCAGACTGCTATACAGTGTCGAAATTTTCTACATGGATCATTTCAAATATGATGGCTTTCAGTAGTTCAAAGGTTTGTCCCAGAGCTGCCTAACTGAGATACTGGGATGTGGAATTCAGTGGTGATAACTTGGTTGGAAGTTTGCTCAAGGGCTCCTACCCAGGTTTGGAGAGCATAAGGTGTGAAGAATCTGGGTTTTGTGTTTTGAAATTTCTAGGCTTAAATAAGTAAGGACATTTTGGTAATAAAAGTTTTCTGAGTTGTTAATTATCAACAATTGGAAAAGTGACTGCTTATCATTAATTGGGCAGTGCTGAATTTGAAGATCTTCATGATCCCTCCCAGCTCTAGTGACTTGTGAGGCTTTTGTTGTTGTTGTTCAGTCCTTTCAATCACGTCTGACTCTTTCTGATCCTATTTGGGGTTTGGCTTTCTTTCTTTCTTTTTTTTTTTTTTAAGGCAATTGGGGTTAAGTGACTTGTCCAGAATCACACAGCTAGTAAGTGTCAGGTGTTTGGTCTGAGGCTGGATTTGAACTCTGGTTCTCCTGACTTCAGGGCTGGTGCTTTATCTACTGCGCCACCTAGCTGCCCCCCATTTGGGGTTTTCTAAGCAAAAATATGGAGTGGTTTGCTGTTTCCTTCTCCAGTTCATTTTACAGATGAGGAAACTGAGGGTTAAGTGAGTTGCCCAGAGTCACACAGTCAGTAGGTGTCTGAGGCCAGATTTGAACTCAGGAAGATGAGTCTTCCCTGACTCCAGGCCCAACACTGTGGTACCTAGCTGCCTCCAAGGCTACCACCTTATAAGTAAAGAAATCTATTAAATACTTAGTAAGGAAAGTTTCGTACCTTTTTCTCAACAGGAATGCAGGTAATTATTTTTAAAGGAACAAAATATATTTCCCCAATGAAACAAACCAGTCTAGAATAGACTAAAATATTAATTTTGTCAGATCCTCTTTCAGAGTCTGACAGGAATATAAGTTCCTGTCAGAGCATGAAGTAAAAACTGATGGAGGGGGCAGCTAGGTGGTGCAGTGGATAGAGCACCAGCCCTGAAGTCAGGAGGACCTGAGTTCAAATCCGGCCTCAGACCAAACACTTGACATGTACTAGCTATGTGACCTTGGGCAAGTCACTTAACCCCATTTGCCTCACTTAAAAAAAAACTGTTGGAAACAGAAGGAATGTTTATAACCAGTAATTTGAAAAAGTTAGTTATCCATCCCATGGATGAATATAATTGGACTAACATTTTCTTGGAGCAATGTTTATTCCAATGATGACTTCACCATTGAATTGAGTTATTTAGTTTGTCTGCACAACATCTTTTCTCTCTAGTAATTTTTTGGTGTTTGCAAGTACGATAGTGACCTTATCTTTGCTTCTTTGTATGAGCAATTGAAAAAATAAAATCATCCATTGTAAAGTATTTCTAGCCGTAACAATGTTAGGTTATGTTTAAAAAAACCAGTGATTTTAATGCTTGGGAACCTTTGCTTCAGTTCTCACAAAATCTAAACTTTATTAGATTTTCAACATTTTCTCCTGGAATTACTTTTCTGTTTTTAGGCTCTAAGTCTACATTTTAAAATCTGATTTTTCATGACTAACTGTTCTTTACAGTATCCCAAATCTATATTGGCAAGCTTATGGAAATGAACCTTAAGTCACTATTAATAAACTTTGTGCTCGTATATAATTAATACCCTTTCAAATGAAGATGTGAAAGATCCAGATCAGAAGTTTAGACAGTGTTGAATTATAATTTTGGTTATTTTAAAGAAAATAAGGTGTGAAAAGCACAACAACCAAATTTGTTGGCCACACTGTTTCCAGGTAGCTCCTTAATACTGCAAGTTTCCTATTATATGCTGTGCCGATGTCTTTTGAATGCCACAGGGAGCCTTCGAAAAGATTAGAAGAGGGTCATTTGTAGTCTTCAAGACAGTCATTTACCAGAACATAATGCTCTTAGACTGCAAAAGAGCAAGTTCATGCTTGACATGTATCTGACAATCACATGCAGGAATCCCCAGCAGCAAGATTTCTTTGTGACAGTGGGTTTCCGGAGTCCTCCTTTGAAATTATTTTTCTATTAAAATTGTTTCCCTTTCCAATGCTTGAGTGAAAGGGCAAGCACTTCTTCATAATGATGAGTGACCTGCCAGGTTTGTTTTATGCAAGAGAATGGAATCTCATCGTTACTTTGACTGTCTTGTGATACAAGTAGAATCCCCTTTTTAATGCAAGTCGTTCATTTCTTTATAATGGGGTTTTGTGTCGTTTCACTCCATGACTGACAACCTAGACTACCACTACTTTTTTGAGGTGTATTAGTTTCAGTCTTGGAAAGGAGAAAGGTTTGAACACAGTGTGTGATGTATCTTAAAAATTGCAGACAGCAGAGGAGTGTTGGATTGGGGAGAAGCTTTACATAGACTTTCAAGTGTTGTTGACTGTTGTTGAGTCTTGGCCACTGAGTTAGATTGGAGCTATTAATGAGGATAAAGACTGTCTCCCACCCTTAACTTGACCTCTTGAATGATTTCCTGTTGCTGTGTCACCCTCCACACATTTATTCTAAAGCCCTTGCTTTGGAACCTTTCAAACACTTCCATTAACCCCTCACTCTTCTGCTCACTTGTTAGTGTGTGCAAGTGTGAATATACCTCATATGTGGGAACACTATTTTTAAGAAATTACTCACAATAGACAGTGCTTCTGTCCATAACAGTGTTGGGTTACGTTTAAAAAAAGAATTGGTTTCAGAGCTCAGGGCCGTTTGTCTCAGGTCTCACAATATCACTGATTTCTAATGACTTTTCTGGTAGGCATATCAAGGAGGAAGAAAACTGTGAAAGAATCATGGAGGTATTAAAGTGTCTCATCCTTATTTACAAAACTGAGTCTTACCAGCCTTCAACTTTAAACACTACTACATTGAATTAATGTTGGGGTTCTTCAGAATGATAGTAGTACTATAACGCAGTAGATGGAAAGTAATAAATTACTTGAAAACGACACCATAAAACCTTACAGTAAATGATCAGAATACATTAATATTCAATACAGCTTAGAAATGTTATGTACATAGTAGGGGCTGAATAAGTACTGGTTGTTGGGATAACTAATAAAGCCACAACTTATCTGAAAAATGGTAGTTGTGTGTAAGAAGAAAATTATATTGTCAGCCATGAAAATTAAATAACAGTACAATTATTCCACTAAACCCTTTGACATAAGGAAGTCTTTTAAAGCATAGGAATATATTATTTTATATTGTCTTAAAATATTAAGTGAAAAGGTGTAGAGTAGGAAGGAACGAGGAGTAATAGGGAGTTAGTTCCATAGGAACAATGTTGTAAATGGTCATTTGACCAGATAATGTTGTAGCAAGGTTTCATGACTTTAACATGGTTTTTGTTGTTCAGTTGTTTCATTTGTGTCCAACTTTTTGTGACCCCATTTGAGGTTTTCTTGGCAAAGTTACTGGAGGGATTTGCCATTTCCTTCTTCAGCTCATTTTACAGATGAGAAAACTGAGGTTAATAGAATTAAGTGACCTGTGCAGGGTCACAATCTTGATCCCAGGGCTGGCACTCTATTCACTGTCCACCTAGATGCTAAGATGGTTTTTGGTTATACTGTATTGTTGATGTATTGGAGAATGAATACTGGATTGATTGACCTTATTTAGGTATTTGTATACAACACATTTTGGAAGAATTTTTAGAAGTATTTTGGTAATCTCTTAAATTTCTGATTTTACAGTTGTTAACTATATGTCTATAAGCGTTTATTGTCCCTATTTTACGGTTAGAGAAATTGAGGCATGGAGAAGTGATTTTCCAAAGGCACACAGTAAGTCATTTTAGGAGAATGAATGTGATTTTGAGTTTCTAATACTAAACCTATGGGTTTCTACTTAGTTGGAAGTATTAATTAGAAGTCTTAAATTATTGACTTTGATTCTGAGATTCCACTATCATTAAGTGGGGGAGGACAGAAGGTTGTCTTCACAATTATTTCTTACGTTAATTTAGCCAAATTTGGTGGTGGTTTTGTGATGAGAAAAAGCAGGGACAGGAAATGTCCAACTAAATTCATTTTTGCTTTTGCCCTAAGCCAAAATTTGAACTTTGATCTTCAGGAGTGAAAGGTAATACCATTTTATTGCTTATAAAGGTTGTTTCCTTCTCCCACCTATTAGGTCTCAGTTTGTAGTTAAGATGTGAACTTTGACATGACTATTACTTTTGATTTCCTTTTGAATATCCCCCTTTTTCAACTTTGGGCCTCCATCATGTTTTATGTCTAGCATTGAATTTATATCAATTATTTCTCCTCCTTATCATGCACTTTCAGAAGTTAAACTGTTAACCATTTTATTTTGGTTCTGTAGTGAAAATAAACAATAGGAGTTAGCTTCATAAATGTTTGCATCACTCTTATCTCTTGTTACTTAAGGTTGAATAAATCTTTTAATATAATTGTCAGTTGTGTTACTTAAAAGCTTAACCAGTGCCATTGTTCCCTTTGTACAGTTTTGCAGACTTTTGCCTGCTTAAATTGTCTTTTTCCATGCATTTTGCTTACTAAAGTACTGCAATTATGTTTTCAAAGAAAAGATTAATAGGTGATTGCTGAGCTTTCTGGGCACCTGACCTAGTAGTTTTAGACTCTAGTCCTAAGAAGTTAATAATTGCTTTAGACCTTAGGGTAAATTCATGTTGTTTACCTTTCCTGCCAAATTGCATCCGACTTTTTTTTTTAAGCTACTGTATAATAATGAAAAAGCCTGAACTTAAGGTTCTTTTTTCCATAATTTTAAGTGCAGATAGTAAAGCCTGATTTTCTTTCAAACTGAAATAAATTTAGCTTCTGTCCTCTTTTGGCCCACTATCTTTTTCTGCTTAAAAACTAATGAATGCAACACCACAACCACCTTGTGCTTTGATCTCCCAATGATAACCATTGCAGGTTGCTGGGAAAGTGAAGACTGATGAGTGTTCACAGCCAACAGAACAATTGAATGACTTTCCATTGAGCAACCACAATCATTGCCTTAGGATACAGGTGCAGACCATGTATTGTAGAAAGAAAGAAAAAATCTTTGACAGCAGGTAGCTAGAGGGATAAAATGTCTAAATTCAAACATTTGAAATGAAAGAACTTTTGAAAGGGAATGGGCAAAAAGAATCTTTTTTTTTTTTAAATTTATGCCTCTGGTCAAATAGGATTCCACTCCATATTTATCTTTGTAGAAAGGTTATTTTTTTAGATGACCTTTTCCCATTTGTTGTTACTTCTTATAATTCTAGATGGTTTTTTCCCACAAATTGAAATTGGAGGTAATTTACTATATTAGATATTTTTAAATTTTGTTATAGATTTTGTAGCTCTAACACTGTACTTAAGATATGTGTGAGTATATGCGTGTGCATACAGTCATTTACATAGGCACACAGTTTGGGACTGATAAAGGAGGGATGAAACAGGTTGCATTCAGTCAAACTGGTTATCAAAACAACCACTTTTGTAGACTTTTTAAAAAATTCAGTCTGCTGGTTTTCAAACTGTCTTTTGTTATATAAGCACAGTCTGAGATTACCTGTTGGGCAATGGCAAATAGTGGATTAAAAAAATAACAATAATTTAATTTAAAGAGTAAATAAGATATGAATCATTCCAAAGAAATTCCTATCATACTGTAAGGATAACAGGTAAAAGGAGAAAGGTAGGAAATGAGGGAAATCATTAGTAAACACTATTTTTTAAGAGAACATACTCTTTAAATCTTCGTGCTTTATCGTTTTACTTATCATTTTTGGAAATGTTGGGTTTTTTACGACTTCAAAAGATAACCTGTATGTTCAGCACCCTGTTAATTCATATATCTTTATACTCTTTCTCAAAATCATTGGGAAAAATTTGCACATATTCATCTTGAAGCAAAATTTGTCCTTTTGACTTAGTGTAGTTAATTATAAGGAAACCCATGGAAGAGAACACACAAGTTAAAACAAAATTTTTCTTCTTTGCATCATCTCCACTGGTTTTTAGTTATCCTGCTTATGTACATACCTACCTATGTTTCTTAAGTTTGTAACTTTTCTTTTATTATCAATCAGCTGTTTAGTAACCATTTCCTATCAGCGGGCACTGTGGTAGGTGTTAGAGGAAGATGATTAAGAAAGAAGTGGTATTGCCTATAAACCTAACCTCATATATTTAAAATATTACATTGTTTTTCTTGAATTTAGTGTATGAATGAGGTTTTTAATTGTTTTTTTTCCCTTTCCTCCAGTGATTCGTCCAGTATTGGGATGCCGGGAACTTGTTTTCAGAAACCTCTCCAAAATTCTCCCGGCCATCTGTAATGATATAACAGACTGGGTTGTAGGAAATAGAGTAAAATCAGCTCAGCTTCTGGCTGTCTTGTTACTCCATGCAGAAGATCACATTACACAGCACTTAGAAATAGTGCTCAGAACCCTTTACCAGGCTTGCTCAGATGACGAAAAGTCTGTGGTTAACAATGTAAGTTAAATTTTTTTATCATATTCTTTTCCTTAAGCATAAAAATAAGTTTGATCCCTCTAAACAATTAATTTTTTGAATGCTATTATTTAGGCTTTTATTTCCACTGATATAAAAAAATTCATGCACACATGTGTGAAATTATTCTTTGTTTTTTTAAGATAACATTTACTGACAGTGATTACAAACCAATTATCTGATGAGACCAATCTATATCCAATTGTTGTTCTACGTAGAATTTAAGAAGGCAATGAAGATTAACTCAAAGTATATCACAGTCTCACATTGGAAATTAATTTAAAGTATATCACAGTGACCATTTTTCTTCCTTCCTCCCGTCCTTTTGACAATTTCATTGATGTTTACTACATAATTTTTTGAGTGTGTAAGATAGAAGTGAACCCCAAATGAGTCACTTTTCCTTCCTGATAAACTGTTTTGGTAAAGGACTTAGTAAGTTGAAGATTGGTGTACTATATATGGATTTCAATTAATGTATTATATTCCTGTACTCCACTCTAGTATTAAGAATTGAGTCATTAGGGTTCCTAAAGTTACCAGTATTGATGGAGTCCTGGCTATGACAGTTTTGAAAGTTTTGGCATATAGTAAAGCTTATAAAAACTACAACTTAAATTATAGACTGTAGTTTAGCTGTTACACATACTGATGTCATATAACCTAAATACATGATCTCTGTAGTGGGGTGTCTGACCTTGTAGTTAAACATCTGGAACCAGTTAGCTCAATTAATGAGAACACTATGCTTATGGCGAACTCAATCACATGTGGACCAGTTGGTTTTACTCTGTTCGTAGACACAGTTAGCCACTGACTCTGGCAAGCGAACTCACAAATTTGTGCAGCTGATATTTAAAAAAACAAAGAAAGAAAAGACAGCAACAGGACACTATAAATCTATCAATTACAGGGAGAAAAAAATCTCAAAACATACAATATACTGATAGCATAATATTATGCAATGCTGACTTTTAGTCAGTCATTAACATTTATTAAATGCCTACTGTGTGCCAAGTATCGTGCCATATGCAGGGGATACAAAAACAGACAAAAAATGGTTCCTGTCCTTAAGGAGCTCACAATATAGTGAGGAATTAATAACATCATCTTGATGTATAAAGAATAATTGTAATTAGAATGAAAATATTTTATTTTACTTCATCTGTAGTACATATCAGTGAGTGCATATTTCATACTCATACAAGTGAGCATTTTTAAATGAATTTCAAATTTTTATGCGATTCAGAATAATTTGGAACGCCGCAACTACTTTGTCTTTCTAAAAATCTTCTGCTAAGGAGGACTCCAGAGTTCCTACATGCTTTTCTTTCCTCATTCTTGAGAAAAATTACACTTAATAATGTAGGTAAGAATGGCATTCATTCCATCTGCATCATATTAAAAATAAATTCTACATTAGATTTTCATCATATAACACTGTAATCTTTAAAAAATTAAAATTGTTGATGACAGTAAGAGAGAAGGAGGGTAGGTAGAAATAGATTGCAGTTGTGTCGTTAAGAAAATGTAGCAGAAAGAATTTGGACTAGTCATGAAGCAAGAGCGAGGGATGGTCAGTAGACAGCTCGAATGCTGGCTTGCTAACCATGGAATATTAAACAACCTAGAATGAGGATTCTTAACCTTTTTCTGTATCATGGACCCCTGTGGCAGTCTGCTAAAGACTATGGACCTCATCTCAGAATAATATTTATGAATGAATAAAATAAAAGACAAGGGATTACCAAGAAGACCAATTGTATTGAAATATAGTTATCAGGGTATGTGCGCATGCGTGTGTGTGTGTGTGTGTGTGTGTGTGTGTGTGTGTGGTGTGTGTTTAAATAAGTTCATAGACTCTGGGTTAAGAGCCCCTGGCTTAGAGGAGGGTCCTCAAAACACTGAGTAGATAAATATCCTATGGGGAATGTTTGGAGAACAGAGACAAGAAGTGCTCAGAATGGGAAGTCAGAGAAACCTTGCCATCTGTACCAGGAAAATGAGTAGCCACCTTAGCAAGCTCACAGATCCTATTTGAGTAAATTACATCTGAAGACTTGTTTTGTAAAGAAAGCATGTGGCAGTCCGCTTTAAAAGTACATTTTAGTACTTTAATCTTAAATGCTACCTAATTGAAGCATTACAGATAGTTTAGAAAATATATCTTGTCTCACAATCACTAAATTTAAGTGTGTTGAAGCAACAAGTTTTGTGTTTAATAATGATTATAATTGTATACCCCTTTCTGGTAAATTTCACTTTTTAATTTGTAGTATGCTTTTTTTTTTGAGGCAATTGGGATTAAGTGACTTGCCCAGGGTCACACAGCTAGTTGTGTACAGGTCCTCCTGAGTCCAGGGCCAGTCCTCTATCCACTGTGTCACCTAGCTGCCTCAAGAGAAAACTTTTTTTTTTTTGCTTTCTGGTGAGGCAGAGTTAAGTGACTTGCCCGGGGTCACACAGCTAGTAAGTATCAAGTGTCTGAGGCCAGATTTGAACTCAGGTCTTCCTGACTCCAAGGCCGGAGCTCTATCCACTATGCCACCTAGCTGCCCCCTAAGAGAAAACTTTTAAATGGAATATAATCTCATTAATTTGGTGATGAGAGTTAGGGGAGTAGTCTAGATCTGTCATTTCATAGATGGAATAAACTCCCTTCTGTAGAAATTCCCTCTGTTAATACGGTTCAACAATTTGTCTTGTCACTTATCATTTAAAGGGTTTTCTAGAGCATTGAGATGTTAATTGGCATACTCACGTTCATGCAATTAGCATGTGTCAGAGGTGAGGTTCAAAACTAGGTCTTCTTGACTTCTTGGCTAGCTCTCTATCTACTGTGCCATATAGCTTTCCTACATCTCATGAAGCATAGTATTAATGTTGAGATTGATTTATAATTAAAATAAGTTTTCATACATCTAAAATTATTTGATTTTAACTGATATCCGCAGTTCAACAAATTTATTAAGTATCTACTAAGTGTAGGCACTGTGCTAAGGATGCAAAGATGAAAAAAGTTATACGTTCCTTTCCCTCATATTTTCAAAAAGCTTTTTAATTTTATGCAATTAAAATTGACCGTTTTACCTTCCGTGATCCTCTGTGTCCCTTGTTTGATCATGAACACTTCCCCTATTCATAGACCTGATAGGCAATTTCGTCCTTGCTCTTCAAATTTATGGTGTTGCCCTTTACGTCTAAGTCACGTACCCATTTGGATGAAGGGATATAACATGCACATATATAATAATATAAAATATGATATGATGTGGTCAAGGTAGAGAACCAGAAAAGATACTTGAGGAAAATTTGAGGAAGAAGAGAATATTAAATTGAGATCTAGAATAGAGTACCTGAGCCAAACCATGAAGGAGAAAAAGGATTAAGAAAGGTAGAAATGATAGAGTACAGTCTACAAAGGCATGAAGGCAGTAAATGGCCTGCCAACTTTAAAGAAGACAACAGTATTGTTTAACTGGCATGAAGAGTACAGAAGAGAAATAATGGGAAATAAGGCTTTTAAAGGTGGTCCTCAAGGTGTCCACACTTCCACCTTTGGGACACTGTAAGCTGAGAGCCTTGCCTCTTACTCTACTGAGAAAATTGAATCTCTTTGTCGTGGGCTTCCTCTCCTCCCCTTCTCTTCATCTTATACTCCTTTGACCTGCCTCTCTCCTCCTTTTTTCCAGTCTCTGATAATACAGTGGACTACCTTAACAAGTCCAACCTCTCTGCATGTACTTTTGATTCCATATTCCAGTAGATTGCCTCAATTATCAATTATCCTCTTCCACCCACTCTAATACTCAACCTCTCCCTATTCTTTTCCTATTACCTTTAAACATGCCCAGGTCTCCTAATCCTTAAAAGGAAAAAAAAAGTCACCTTCCCTAGACCCTACCATTCTTTCAAACTATCGTTCTTATCTTTCTTACTTTTTTTCAGCGAAACCCCTGAAGTCATTTCGTTCATTTCATTCATTCCTCAAACCTTTATAATTTGGCTTCTGAACTTTCAACTGAAGCTGCTCTTTCTAAAGTTAAATTTTAATCTCCAAATCAAATCATCTTTTCTCAGTCTTCATCCATCTTGACCTCTTAGCTTCATTTGACACTTTTATTTTTCACTCAGCAAAAAAATACCTTCTCATACTTTTACCTCTCCCCCCACCCCCAAGTTGAGAAGGAAAGAAAAACAAAACCCATTACAAACACATGTAGTCAAAACAAATTTCCCCATTGACCATGTCCAAAAGAATTTGTCTTATTCTTCACTCTGATTCTTTTGCTTCTCTATCAGGAAGTAGTAGGTTGCATGTTGTATCATTAGTCCTCTGGAATAATGGTTGGTCATTACACTGATAAGAGTTCCTAATTCTTTTAAAGTTTTTTCTTATACCCTATTGTCATTATATAAATTTTTCTTCTGGTTATGTTCACTTCAGTCTGCATCAGTTCATGCAAGGCTTCCCAAATTCTCAGAATCCTTCTTCATTATTTCTTACTTCAGAGTACTATTCAGTCACATGACTTGTTCATCTATTTTCAATTGATGGACACCTCCTCAGATTTCCTTTCTTTGCGACCTCAAAAAGAGTTATAAATATTTCTGTATATTCTTAATTAGTTTGTTTTCCTTAGGACTAATTCCTCCCTTAATTTCCTCCCTCTAAATCCCTCTCCCCCACTTCTCCCTTTCTCTTTTATTTCCAAGTTTCTCTGCAGCTCTGATCTTTTTATGAGGAATGCTTAGAAGACCTGTGTTGTATTAAAAATCCATTTATACTCAGTTGTGCTGAGTAAGTTGTTGTTACTGGTAAGTATGCATCATTTGCCTTCTGGAATGTAGTTTTCCAGGTTCTCCACTCCTTGAGAGTGGTGACTGCTAAATTGTGTTTAATCTCAATTGTGGCCTCTCAATATTTGAATTTCTTCTTTCTGGCTACTTGCAGTACTGAAATATTTCTTTGACCTAAGAGCTCTGGATTTTGGTTTCTGGAAGTTTTCATTTTGAAGTGTCTTTCAGGAGGTGATTATTATATTCTTTTTATTTCCACTTTGCCCTCTGGTTCTAAAAGATCTGGGCAGTTTTCTTTCAATATTTCTAGAAATATAATATCTAAACCCTTTTTTTTGTCTTGATGTTCAGATAGTCCAATGATTCTTTATTTTTTCTCCTTGATCTTTTTTCCAGGTAATTTGTTTTTGCTGTGATATATCTTACATTGTCTTTGTTTCTAATGTTTCTTGTTGTCTCGTCATTTGGTTCATTTTGATTTTTTGCTTGAGTAAGTCTTTATACTTCTTGTTTGTACCAAGCTGTTAATTCTCTTTTCAGTTCTTTCTTCCGTTGTTCTTATTTCTTTTCCAATTTTATTAACTCAAGCGCTCTCATTCCGTGTATAAAAACATTTTGTTATCTCTTGCTTTATCTTCTCCGAGAATTCTATTTGAGTTTGTGCTCAAGCTGTGTTTTTCCTGAGGCTTTGCTTGTAGAAGTTTTGGAGTCTTTCTGCTATGGATTTGTGTCTTGAGCTTCCTTACCACCATAATAGCTCTTTGTAGTGGGATTCTTTTTTTGTTTGCTTCTTCCAGCTTACTTCCTGACTTTAGACTTGGTGTTAGAGCTGGCCTCTGCCAAACTTCTGGAGGGAAGGTTTGAGCTGGTCCTGTTGCTGCTTTTTTTGAGCTATTTATTGAGTGTTGTGTTATTGCAGGATTTCAGGGACAGACTAGGGACCTGCAAGATTTCAGTGCTCCCAAAGTAGTCTGATCCAAAACTAAGTCTGCTGCCCCCCTGGTCTTAGTTCTACAGGTTCCTGACCTGGAGTTTGGTCTGAGCAATATTATATTATTGCTGCTGGACTCTACCTCTAGCAATCAGCTGGAAAGCGCTGTTGGTTTAGAGAGGGTCAGCTTCCCTTGGGTCTGAGATTTCTACCTTGGATATTCCTCTGCAGGCTGGCCTAGATCTTAGAACAGAGATCCAGCTCTGCTTCTAGGATCTGAGCCATACCCTTGTTCCTGTTTCAGAACTTCCTTCTTTCTCAGTACATAGTCCATGACCTCTCTACCCAGGAACATCATCCCTTGCCCAAGTCTCCTATCTATTTATCTATTCATTCATTCATTTCATTTAAAAGAATTTTTTTTAGTTCCAAATTCTCTCTCTCCCTCCTGCCTTCCTCCCACCCATTGAGAAGACAAGCCATGTGATATCAATCACACATGTGAAGTAATGCAAAACATTTCCAGATTAGCCGTGTTGCAAAAAAGTAAAAAATTAAAAAATAAAAAGCAAAAACTATAAAGTGAAAAAAAGTATGCTTCAGTCTTCATTCCGAGTTCATCAGTTCTCTCTCTGGAAGTAGATAGTATTTTTTATCATGGTTCCTTTGGAATTGTTGTGGATCATCATATTGATCACAGTAGCTATGTTTTTCACATTTGATTGTTGTTCCAATATTGCTGTTACCATGTACAATGTTTTCTTGGTTCTGCTAATATCACTTTATCAGTTCATACAAGTCTTCCCAGATTTTCCTGAAACCATCTTGCTCATTATTTCTTATAGCACAACAGTATTCCATTACAATCACGTACCACAACTTGTTCAGCCATTCCCCAATTGATGAACAGCCCTTCAATCTCCATTTCTTTGCTACCGGGTCCCCTTCTCAGTCCTCCCTCCATCTTTGATTGGGAACTGGTTAGTGGGCAACAAAACTGCTAGGTGGCCACTGTATCCACTGCAGTATCCCATTATGGGTCTGATGGTACCTGGTGTGAGTCTACACATGACTGCTGTTTGCACAGCCTCTGCCTGGGCACTGGAGTGCCCCCCATGCCAGTTTGCTCCTTGTCTGACTCCATCTCTAGTGTCTGAAGATCTATGCTGACCTGGTCTGGAAAAATGTAACCTTTTCTGGATTTTCACGTCAGGATTCGGTCTGGTACATTTTCTAGGTCTGTTTGGAGGAATTTTGTGGAAATAAGCGCAGCTATGCTATTTCCTACTATTGTGCCATCTTGGCTCTGCTTTCTCTTTGGTTTTTCATATAACTCTCTTGATTTTCCTCCTGTCTGTCTAACCACTCCTCATTTTTCCTTCCTGTTTTATTATCTACATCATGTCTCCTAACTGTAGGTGTTCTGTAAGGCATTATCTCAGGCCCTCTTCTTTTTTCTTTTTTGTTTTGTTTCTTAGGCCCTTTGCAGTCGCTACACTCTTTCTCTTGGTAACCTCTTCGGCTCCCATGGGTTTGATTATCTTAGTGTGTTTATTAAGGGCTTATACTATATGCCTGTTGCTGGACTAGGAGGTAGGGATTAAAAAACAAAAGCAGACCAGTTTGTAGCCTCAAGCAACTTATATTCTAGCAATAGAAACAGCATGTACCTATGTAGGCATGTACATAAAACATCAATAGGGATATAAAACACGTAAAGCAAATGCAGGGTAACCTTGGAGGAGGGGAACAGGAAAAGCCTCATGTAAAAGTAAGCCCTGGAGCTGAGTCTTGAAGGAAATAGGGGACTTAAGCATGTGGTAAGAGCATTTCGAACTTGGGGAACACCTGGTGCAAAGGGAGATAGAGTGTCACAGATGAGTAACAAGTGAGCCGGGGCAGCTAGATCATAGAGTACGTGGAGTAATATGTAAGAAAACTGGAAAGGAAAGATGGTGCCAGGCTGTGAAGAGCTTTAAATTCCAATTAGAAAATCCCTTTGGCAGCTGTGTGAGGATGGAGCCGAGGGAAGAGAGGCATGAATGGAGGGGAGCAACTAAGGCTTATTGGAGTGAGATGGTCCATCTGAGAGATAACAAAGGCCTAAACTAGGGTGATGGTTCTCTGAGTAGAGAAGAAAGGATATAATAAATGAGAGAGATTTGGAGACAAAGACATCAAGACTCAATAACTAATTGGATATGTGAAGTAAGAATGAAGAGTCAAGAATGACACCAGAGTTGTGAACCATGGTGACTAGAAGGGTGATGGTGTTCTGGATAGTCATCAGGAAGTTCAGAAGAGAGATGGATTTGGAAGAAAAGAGAACAAGCTTTATTTTGGATATGAAGAGTTTGGGATGCTTAAAGGATGTCCAGTTTGAAATTTACACTAGGTAATTGTTGGTGCATGACCAGAACCAAAGAGGAAGACTAGGGTTAGATAGAGAGATCTGAGGATTGTCTGCATAGAGATGAAGAGTTAAACTCATGGGAGCTGATGAGGCTGGGAAAATTATAGAGAGAAGGGAATAGGTACCAGGACAGAGTCTTGAGGAATACCCCCCAATTAGTGTGCTTGGCATGGATGATTCTGCAAAGAAAATGGAGCTTTTCCCTTTTTTTTTTGCTGGTATGATAGTTGTTTCTCTAAGATTATTTTTTTTGCCTCCACACATTTTCTTTTCCCCTGTAAAAATCTGGTAGATGACCACCCATCTTCTGAATTATTTATTCTTTGTGAAAATTATTATTGCTTCTCTGGTATAATTATCTGCTTTTTAGCTGAAGAGTATTGGTCTCATTTATTCTCTCTAGACCAACAGTTTTAATTTCTCTTCTAAAGGACTGAGAATACTTTTTGGTGTTCAGGAAGGAATAGATTTTAAGTGTTATGTTATGCAGCTTTCCTTTCCACTTGGAAAGGAGTTCCATCTGCATCATTTTCTGCTAGTTGAAAGAATAGGAATATGAAGCAAGTGAATTGAGACCTCCCAAATGGCATGGCAGAAAACTACTACAAGACTAATTTCTGGTTATTATTTTTTAATCTCAATTATGCTTACCTAGGGGCCATGTGTTTCATCATGCTACTGAAGGTTTTATTTGGAATTCTAATTCAGAAGCTATCTTGACAGTAGTATAAAGATGGAATAAAAATTGGATGATTATATAAATAAGACATTTCTAGTCATTCACATATTACTTTGAAGGTTGAAGGGAAGGAGAATAGAAACAGATATTAAATCGAGGACATATAGTTTAGGTTTATACTACCCTAAAACATGTATTTTATTGCTGTGAATTAAACTTTTTTCATAAAAATTATCTGACCCTGAGGAAAACTTATTTGCCTTATGAGCTTTATAATTATGTGCCAAAAAGATTTTTGCGTATGTGCTTTTATCAATACCTGATGAGTGGAAAAGGCTACATGGTAATTGCTAAAGCATTTTGAATGTGCAGAATTAAAGCAGACAGAAGTCAGTTGAGAGCAGGAAAGGAAAACATGGATACGTTGTTTGCTCTTTGTGTTTTCAAAATAATCATTTTCGTTTTCACATATTTGGTTTCTCTTACAGTGTATAAAATCAGCAGAATTGGTTGGAACATTTGTCAACCCTGAGGTGTTTCTGAAGTTAATCTTGCCAGCACTGAAAAAATCACTTCGTCCATCTTGCCTTATGGTCCTGGCTGCAGTTACTAGAGGCTGTTCAAGACAATCCCTTAAACCTCATCTAAATAACATTGCCAGCTACCTGTCACAGACACAGATTTGTCAAGGATCTGAAGATGTAAGAATATGTACAAAATGATGGGAAATGGGGAAATGTCAGTTAAGCATTTGGCAAGAAGCATTTGGTATCGCTATACATTTTGTCAATACGTAAATATGATTATTGGACTATTTTAGCATTGACACTGGATCTATGTCAGGAGATCAGTTCCCTCTGGTTTTAGTGAGCTTTTCATTGGCATCAGGGTGCTTTTTCACCAGAGAAAGAATAATGGATTTGGAGTCAGGTCTGGGTTTGAATTTGTGGGTTTGACAAGTATCGTCCAGTGATCATAGACAAATCATTTTACTTCTCAAACTCATTTTCTGCATCTGTTAAAGGGATAATAATTCTTGTGCCACCCATCTTACTGAATTGTTGTAAAGAAAGCTTTTTTAAAAAATATAAAGTATTATTAAAATGTGAGCTACCCTTATTGATATGTCGAAAATTCCATGACTTTGTCAGTATAACATCTATCCTAATTTTATACTGATTTCTTCAGCATATAATCTAATCCTATCTCTCCCATAAGAATCAGTATGGTACAAGTAAAAGAAGCCTGGATTTGAAATCAGAGAATATGGGTTTGAATCCTGTTACTCAGTTAGTATCTGTATTATTATAGGCATTATCTTTCATGTCCCTAGACTTTCGTTTCCTTGTCTGTGAAATAAGGGGTTTGAATTAAATGACCCTTCAGGTCCCTTCTGGCTAGAAATTTTTGTGATTCACATTGAAGTCTGTCCACATTATATGAATTGCTGTGTCCAAAAAGCTCTTCAACTGGTAGCCAGCTTTCTAGTGAGAAGCTTCGTCACTCATAGCTAGTGATCAAATGACAGTCCATAACTACCTCAGTAGGACCTTCCAGACATTGTGTTCTGCTGACATATCCTGCAAAATCCGAGGATCAACCTACATTTCTACAGTGAGGCATTGGGTGAAGGTGATTCATGATTTATTATTAACATGCTAATTAAATATTTATTAAGTACTTTCTCGTGTTTATGTCACTGTAGTTGTCACTGGGATCCAGAGGTAAAAATGAGACAGTCTCTGCCTTCAAGGAGCAACTCCTTTATCTCCCTAACATCTATATGAAGAAGTTAAGACCCTACTTCCGGGGCAGCTAGGTGGCGCAGTGGATAGAGCACTGGCCCTGGATTCAGGAGGACCTGAGTTCAAATCAGGCCTCAGTCACATAACACTTACTAACTGTGTGACCCTGGGCAAGTCACTTAACCCCATTGCCTAGCCAAAAAAAAAAAAGTTAAAAAAAAAGACCCTACTTCCTTATTCACATTCTACAGATGAAGAAACTTATACCCCCAAAATCTGAGCACACTCAAAATTACATAGATAGCACCATAGCCATAACTAAATTCCAATTTGGACCACTATTATAAGATTAAGGACAAATCTTAGCATATACCTAGTCACTCCAAATTAACCAATTAACTACCACTTTTACATTATTTCATTATCCAAATTAATATGTTACCCTAATGAACTGTTTAAAATAAACTAAATTAACCAGTTTTTATAAAATTGGTGTTTAGTTATTGTGAATCTGCTTAATTTTAAATTATGTTGTTAATACATCATAACCTAAGCTGGTAAGTTTTAGTTGCTTTTGAGTTGAAAAAATTGCTTTGTTTTCGTTAAAGTATGATACACTTAATACCTGAAAATCTATTCATAGGATGAGTTTTATAATATGCCTTGGCCTCATCAATTGAGAAAATGACTTGCCAGCTTTTCCACTATGTGTTAAGACCATGCTGTATGCCATAAGAATTTGGCATTTGTGCCTGATTAGAAATTCAGTGTTGTTTTGAGACTTTGTTGATAGACTGCTGGATAAAAAGTAATTATTAAATAATGCAAGATGAATTCTTACTGACTTTGTCATTGCATAATGGCCATCAAATCTGTTAACCAGTCTCAATTTCTGAAATGTTAGTACTGGAGTACATTTTAATGATTTTTGCTAAATTAATTTCAGTCATGTAATGCTATAGCATGAGTCATTAATTTTTTTATCTTAGCTTGTCTTGAACTTAGTCTAAGTTCTGCTCAGTTAGATCATGTAATCTCACTTTGCTGTTGTTTATGGATTGTCTTTTTGTTTGTTTGTGTTTTTCCAGGCAATTGGTGTTAAGTGACTTGCTCAGGGTCACACAGCTAGTGTCAAGTGTCTGAGGCTGGATTTGAACTCAGGTCCTCCTGACTTCAGAGCAGTGCTCTGTAATTCACTGTGCCATCTAGCTGCCCCCTTTTTGTTTGTTTTTAATTCTTTTTATTCTTTTGTCTACATTTGAGAACTGCAAATTCTTGCCCTTTCTAAAAAATGTTCTGGAAGTATACAATTTATAAGTCTCACAGGTGTCAAAAAAAAATGCCTTGTGTTAAAAACTTTGTATCAGGAAAAATGTACTTTCTATATCATGTTGGTCTCCCCAAAATTTAATCACTTCATCAGAAATGATAATCTTCAAGGTCAGAGAACATGTGCTATCTTCAATTTTAATGGTTTGTCCACTAAAAAACAAATTTTCCCAGACCATTTTTCTTAACATAGTCACCCTTCTAAAAATTCACCTCATTCATACAGTTTTTTTAAGTTGGCTCTTCATAACTACTTTAATTTCATCACTTAATTATGTAAATATGTTTTTGACACTCAAATACCCCCAAAGAGTATTAAGGAGATGGGGTATTCTAAATATGGATATAAATTTCTAATCCATTTAAAAAGAAACTTAACATTTTGCGTGGAAAAAACAAGACTGTTCAAATGCCCTACTGTAGCTTGAGCTAAAGCAATTCTATTTCAAAGCTGGAGCAAGGGCCCAAGCATTTTGTAATGAGATTTTTTTTTTTAAAGACAACAGTGCTACCAGAAAGTTAATTTGTAAGTTAAGAAAAGCTTTTTAGAGAAAACTGAAAAAAGAAGTTCACATATAAAAACAAACCATTAGTAATTCATAGAGGTACATTTTAAATGGAGGGCCCAGTCACAGACCTCCTTTATTGTTGCCTCTAAGTGTAAGTTTTGGTAAAAGGCACTTTCCCAGGGGTGTTGAGCCAAGTCCTGCACCTGGGGCTTAGCTAAAAGAAAGGAACTTGATCTTTTTCTTTGAAATATGTTTGTTTAAGGACAGGTAAGTGAAATAAGGAAATTGTATGATAACATAAACACTTATTCCAGTTTAACTAAAGGAAAATAATAGTTATTTTAACACATTCACCATTACTACACTGTTAAAATCCCCTCTGTACACAGACTCTTAAGTGTACAAGTCTTTGACAATTTCAAATATCTCATTTAATCAATACACAAATAGAATGGTATTCCTGCTGTGATTTTTTTCAAAAGACATTGAAAATTCACTGATTAAAACTTTATTATTACAATTAGGAAAAACTAGAATGCTATTTAAAAACATATAATTATTTTCACCCAAAAGATATTTTTGCATCGATTCATTTTCAAATGATGATGTTCACCTGTCGAAAGCTCACATATATTCGTGTTTGTGTGTGTATATATATATTATAATAGGTATAGAGTATGTATATTTCATAAGCCCTTAAATTTGCATGTGTAATTAGGTAATGTAACGAAAGCTAACAATGGCATCTACTTTTTAAAAAACTGGATTTATTTCCTCTTAATTTATAATTTGATAGCCCCTCAAGTAAGCCAAACAGTTTTACTTAGGTCAGGACCTGAAAAGCATTATTGTGAGATGAAAGAAAATCAGGCAAAGTACATGTGGTCAAATAATAATTCAAATAAAAAGGGGAAAATAAAACTTGAAATAGGGAATAAAAACATGGGCACATTTTAGCTAGGGTCATTAGCATTTCCATGTCTAGTAATCTCAGATCCAAACCTACAGCAAGCCTCAAAGTTCCCTGTTCCATCACAGGTCTGCTTTGTGGGTTAGGGTTGGTGTTCCATCCAGATCCTGGCCTTGTTATTGTGTACAGCACTAATTTGATGTGGGCTGTCAACATTGATTTATTATTGTGTAACGCTGCATGCTTTCATGGAGGGGAATGGGCAAAGCAAATAATTTTGTGCCCTACTGGATTTTTACATTTAATTACCATGATTATTATAGTTATTTTGAAGGAGGATAAGTGACATAGTAGATAGAATGTCAGATATAGAGTCAAGAAGACCTAAGTCTGAATCATACATCAGACACTTACTAGCCATGTGACTTCCAGCAAGTATACCTTCTGTCAACCTCAGTTTCCAAATCAAATGAAATCATATATTTAAAGCACCTTTTGAACCTTAAAGTTTAATATTTTAAAATATTAATATTTATTTTAAAGTATTATTTAATTTAAAATTAATATTTTAGAATGGGATTCTAGAGCAAGCTCATATTATCCGGTTTGTTTTATGGAAGAAAAACTGGCCCTTAATAAACTTTAGTAATTTATCCAAAGCTAAAAAACTAGTTAGTGAAAAAGCTGAAACTTAGAATCAAGACATCCCAAAATCCTAGTCCAACAGTTTTTTCCCCACTGCTCTACACAGTCCTTCAATCAATCAGTAGCATTTATTGAACAACTATAATAATAATCATAATCATAAAGTCATAGAATTTTAAACTGGAAAGGGATGTTATCAACTGATATTATATAATATTCCCATGTTTTACTGATGAGGAATCATACTCAGATTGACTTGCACAAGATCATATGACTTAAACTAAGCTGTCATATATTATTTTAAATGCCTAATTTTATTACTTGCACACTTTTTATAGAGCCATTATATGGAGCAGTTGCTTTGTTGTGTACAAGCATTACTCCAGGTGGGTCAGGAAGATTGCAAAGAATCAAGTTTGCAGCTCATGGAAGTTTTGGTGACAGTCATGGCTGTCTCAGGTGCTGCAGGCCTTCGTGAAAAGGTGAGTTTAATTGAGAACTCCCTTCATTGCCTCTTGACAAGATGAAGCTTACTACTAGAAAGATGATTATTTCTCCAAATGAAATGGAACTGTCTTCTATAAATCTTTTCTGATCTTGAGTTTCAGGCCTCAGGCACATATGACTAAAACTGACTAGCAAAGATTAAAGAATTTAGAACATTTGGAATGAGTCACTCAAGATGTGGCCTTAGGATGCACATAGAATTTTACATAGCCTCCAACTGCCAATTTATTTTAGTATCTGAGAGTGAAGACAAAATTAAATTGGAGTCTTAATTTTGGAGTGTTTTGCAAAAGAAGCATGTAAAAAAAAAGCTGCCATAAACCTTTTCCTCTACATTTAAATTTTCATTAAAAAAGAAAAAGTACTTACTTTGTGGCTGAATGTCTGGAGAAGAAAATTTCCCCACTCAATTGTGACCGAGTTTTACAAAATAATTTTTTCTCCATTGTTTATCGGTGTGCACAGATACATGATAGACATACATAAACACACATACATACGTATACACTAACCTCTGAACTTCCTCCAGATTTTCAATTCTGTCAGAATCAAAAGGATTTATTGGAATGAGATGTCATTTTCCCTGTTTTAATCATGCTGTTTTCAGACTGAGAAATGTGTTTTTCCCTGCTGTTTTTCTCTGTTTCCTGACTGACCTTAGGCAATTTTTCTCTGAAACCTAGTTGTTTTGCTATTAGCATGACAAAAGTGAGACCTTCCCATAGAATTTATAAGACCCATTGTGCCCAACTTGGAACTTTGCATTTTAGGAATCTCATTGCATTCTCTCACCTGTTAGGTACCTGTTTAAACTTTGTTTCATTTCTGTTTTTACAAACAACCTTCCTAAAGGGCATGTGTCTTAGGAGACAGGTTGTCACTGATAGGGCCATAAATACTTGTAAAAGATAGACCCTGGAAATATATGATGCCTAGAAGCAATAGAGAAGGAAGTTGAACAGCCATCAAATTAAGAAGCAGATTTTGAAAAACAGACTGGGTGAGGCTACCAAGGAGTTACCGTAAGGGGGACTTGAATACTTCCTAATATTTTTAAACCCTGAGGAAAAGGAGGAAAAGGTAGGAGTTAAAAGGAGGCCTACTTTATCAATGGGACATCTTTAGTACATTGCCCCTGGCTTTAGAAACTGACTAAAGTCCTTTTGACTTTACAATCCAGGAAGAAGTGAAAGAGCTAAATAAAGGGGAAAAAAATCACTTCGGTGAATCTGTTGTTTAATGTTACCCAGATGAAGAATTTTTAAAATATGGGCTTCCCTCTCTCTTTAAATGTCTGAGTTCTTGGTGGATTGTTTGGTTTGGAGGTTGTTCTGGTGGTGGGAAGAAGAGCAGTTTATGCCCACATCCTTCAAGAATGACAGTTTTCTTGTAGTTCTGTGTTGCAAATTAAGAGTGAAAATGCTGTATAATATAATACCGTCCCACAAAATACTTTGGATTTGTGTAGAATTGCTTTTTTTCTTAAATTTATTTTTTATTCTTAATTGAAACAACAACAAAAGCATTTCCATACATGTAACAGAATACAAAAATTGGATTCTCTATGAAATCATGAATCTACATTGATACCACTTGTTTTTTTAAAAGTATATAACACATTTTATGCATTCACACAGCGAGGATAGAGAGGCAGGAAGACCTGAGTTCAAATTTGATCTCAGACACTTAATAGATGTGTGATACTGGGCAAGTCACTTAACCCTGTTTGCCTTAGTTTCCCCATCTCTAAAATGAGCTGGAGAAGGAAATGACAAACCATTCCAGTATCTTTGTCCAGGAAACCCCAAATGAGATCATGAAAAGTCAGACACAACTGAAACCACTGAACAAATACATTGCTTTCAAAACTATCCTGCTTCTCTGTACTTCCTCCTAAACATCTTTCTGTTCTTTTCTGTGCAAAATGTTTCAGTGGCCCTCTTTTTTGGCAACACTGTTGCTAGCTTATCCCTCTCCTCACTCTCTAATTAACCAAGGGAAAGAAAGAATGAATAAAAATCTCTTGTAACAAATAAGCGTAGTCAAGGAAACCAAATCCACACAGTGGCCATGCCCCAAAATAGATATATCTTTCTGCTCCTTGTGTCCATCACCTCTCTGTCAGAAGTAAATAGTATGCTGCCTTGTGGGTCCTCTGAAGACATGGTTGGTTATTGCTTTGATCAGAGTTCTTGAGTTTCTCCAAGGTGTTTGTCTTTACAATGTCACTGTCTTTATACACATTGTTCTGATTTTGCTCTTTTCATTCTGTCCGTTTATACACTACTCAGGATTCTCTGAAATTGTCTCTTTCATCATTTCTTCTGATGGATAATATTCCTTTATATTCATATACCACAGTTTATTCAGCCATTCCCCCAGTGGTCTTAAGAGACGATCTAAAGCACACTCTTAGTTTTAATTCTTTGTTTTTCTTACCACCTTCCACGAACCCTCCTTTTAATCTACCCTTCAGGATCAAGAGGTTTGTTATCCTTGTGATCATTCCCTCACCAGTATTATACTTCCTCTTAATCTACTTTTTTCCCTATCCCTGCTTGTTTCTCTGTTTAGTTTGATGTATTTCTAGACCAGACTACCTGTGTGAATTGTGTGTGTTCAACCTCTTTTTTGTCCCTTTTAGATAAAAGTGGGATGCCTGCTCTCCCCACTCTTTCTTCCATGTTTATATCTTCTTCTCACACATCCTAGTTATGAAAAATACCAAGTTCCATCCATTTTTTCTTTGTTTCTACTATATACCTTCTTTCTTCTCTCAAAAGAGAACTAATCCACCACCCAGGACCTCCATTTTTCTTATTTAATTCCCTCAGTACCCTTCAAAGACATCAAGGTTCTGAAGGTAGATACATTTCTACTTTCCCTTTAGGAACATTAGCACTAGCTTATCATATAGTTCTTTCCAGTTAGTCACATAATTTTACCTTTCTAGGATTCTCTTATGTTTACATTCCAGAATTCCTACTCAGTTTTGGTCTTCTTCTCAGAAATGCTTGAAAGTCCTCTAGTCTATTAAAAATCTATTTTTTTTTTCTCCTGTTGGATTTTACTCAGTTTTACAGGATGAGTTGTTCTTGGTTGTAAGCTGGTATCTTTTTCCATTTGGAATATTGTATTACAAGATTTCTCATTTATAGTAAAAGCTGCCAGGGCTTGCATGATCCTTCATGTAGTTCCTTTTGAACTGCTTCTTTCTGGACGTTTGTAGTAGTTTTTCTTTTGTATAGGAGCTTTGTATTTTGGCTCTGTTATTCCTGGAACCTTTCCTTTTGGGGGTTCCTTTTAGGGAGTAATTGGTGGATTCTTCCTATCTTTATTTTGCCCTCTGGTTGAATAGATCTAGGCAGTTTTTGTTTATTATTTCTTAATTTTTTTCTTATACTTTTTCAGGGAGTTCAGTGATTTTTAAATGATCTCTCTTTGACTTGCTCTTAAGGTCAATTGTTTCTGATATTCATTTCCTTCTATTTTTTTTCCCTATCTTTTAATTTTCTTCTAATACTTCTTTCTGTCTCATGAAGTCATTGATTTTTATTTGGTCTGTTCTAGTTTTCAGGGAGTTTATTTCATAGGTAAAGTTTACCCCTTTTTCTTTCAAGCTTTCTTCCTGTTCTTTCCTCCAAAGATAATTTCTTTTTTTTTTTACCTCATAATTTCTTTTAGATATTCAAGTAGTCCTTGTGAAAAATCCATTTTTTCTTTTGATTTTGTATTTGCAGTTGTTGTGGAGTTTTTTCTCTTGGGGAATTGTCTATATTTGTGATAATATTTTATACTGGTCTTTGATTTATTTATCTCTCCAGCTTTAGTTCCTATCTTCGGGTTTGTTTTTGTTTTTGTTTTGTTTTTTTTACCAGAGCTAGGTTCTATCCCATGTTATTGAGTGAGGTGATTTGTTGGTTTTACCCCAGATTCCCTAGGTTCCTGTAGGGGGTTCCCCACCTCCCATCCTGCCCAGTCTTTGAGGCTCAAATCTTCATTGCCTCCTTTGGCATCTCAGGACAGTGTGTTGGGGACCTCAGGTCTGGGATATTAGGTTTGAATGCTCTAGCGCCACACTGGTTGTTGATCACTGTGCTATTACTCTCCTAGAGCTTCTAAGGTCTCCATCCTGGGTTTTCTAACCACCCTAGGGCTTTCTTAGGGGATCATTCCACTCTTGGGGTCTCTGGATACCACCCTTGCAGTCTGTTTATTTCCCATCTCTATTCATGTTGTCACTTGATTTGTGGAAGGGATCCCTTTTCCTCCATCACTGGCCTTCTAGCTTACTTCTTATACAGTTCTCAGATGGAAGAAATCACTTATTGTGGTTTCTTAATGTATTTCTTGATCATTTTTTGGTCTGGTGCAGACTTCATGGTTTTGCTGTAGTATATGTGTGGGAGCTGGGGGTCTGCCTCCTCTTCAGGCAGCCATATTGGCTAAAATCCTCATTTGTTCAAAACTAATAATTAGAGATGCACAAATAATTTTAAAATGTTAATATTGAGGGTGATTTTTCATTTTTAAAATAATTTTTTATTGATATCTCATTTTTTCATCATTTACATTTCCCTGTGTATTCATCCTCCTCTCCCCCATTATGGCAAGCCATCCCATATAACAAAGAATATTCTTTAAAAAAAAAAAAGAGGAGGAAAAGAAAAAAAAATCAGCAAAACCAGTCAAAGGAATGGGGAGATGTCCTCTCCTATCTCTTCTTTAGAGACAAACTTGTTCTTTGTAATTTTCCACCTTACATTTTTTTTTTGACTAGGCAGTGGGGTTAAGTGACTTGCCCAGGGTTACACAGCTAGTAAGTGTTATGTGTCTGAGGCCAGATTTGAACTCATGTCTTCCTGAATCCAGGGCCGGTGCTCTATCCACTGTACCACCTAGCTGCCCTCCCCCTTACATTTTTTAGGTGGGGGAGAAGGTGTATGTGCCTGGAAGTACTAGAGCATGATTATTTCTCAGAAGCCGCATGTTGAGTGAATAAGGTTCAAATCCTGCCTCAGACACTTAATACCTGTGTGATCCTGATCAAATCACTTAGCTTCTCTGGCTTCAGTTTCTACATTTGTTAAATGAAGGAGTTAGGCTTGAATGGTCTCTGTGGGTCCTTCCAGCTCTCAATCTGTGATCCTACAATCCTTTGGTCTTCCTAGTTTCTTATGTAAATGTAGTATAATGTAATTTGTGTAAATGTAAATGCACTCTCACATGCTTAATAAAGATGTGACTACACTAGAATGTTCCCTTAATCTTAAACACTGGGACTACTCCAAGCTTTTATATTTAACAGGTTCAGGAGACAATGAACTTATTAGCGCTGATTCAGAAATGTGATGGGACCCTAGATCTCTATCAGCAGCATATGGATCATCTTATGGAATGGCTCACCTTATCACATAAGGATTGGAACTGTCATTCAGTTGAACTACTACAGTTTGAAGTAATTGTCACTCAGTCAGGTAAGCCCCCCCCCCCAAATGGTTATTGTATGGAGGTTAGAATATAAGATATCAAGAAACACCTTAAATTGTTGTCACTGTTAAGGGAAATTATCTTGTTATACTTTATTAACTTTATAGGTATGATTTATATCAATTCTGTTTAACATTTGTGAAAAAAGCAAACTTGTCCTTTTTGTTTGTGATGATTATCTAACCATTTTGTCTGATCGAGTTGTGTGATTTGTTCCTTTAAAATTATCTGTTGTTTCTTGCTGAAATTTTGTTCCTGTGTTCTGAAAAAGATGAAGAATGGAATAAATTTAATGTATTTGATAGAAAATATGCCTTAGTTATATGTTTCTAATGTTAAACCTTGAGAATATTTTAATCTTGTTCCTTAAGTATTATCTTAAACATATGTGTAGCTTAGCATCCCAACAAAACTGAATTATCAGTCCATTAAATTTTGTAGGAATGCTTCTCTCTGTCGCCCTAATTATCTTCTGTTATAATCCAAATCTGAAATTTTAGAAACATTTCCCATAAATATGATATTTTTGTGGTGTTTTCATTGTATATTTTTAAAGTAAGCACTTCAAAATTTAGAATTCTCTGATATCATCAAATAACCTGCACATAATTTTTCTGCATGTTATACATATAATGTATATATGTATTTGAATTTTTTAAAAATCTGTGTCAAATTTGATTAAAATCTTTTCTCTTTTTAAACTATAATCTTCCATAAAGCTTTCCCCACTTTTCTATTTCATCCAAGTAATTTTTCCTGCCAACTTTTTGGATTCGTAAAAACATTGATACTAACTATAAATAATACAATACATAAAATTCAAACATATTAAAATAATTTACATGTTATTTGTCAATTATTTTGGACAATATATAAATTAATCATATAGAATTTAAAGAAGCCTGAGAAAATCTCTTGTAAAGAGGAGAATTGCAACGTAATGATGTATAATGTGGTTCAGTCTTACATGATATTGAAAGAGCTAGAACTAGAACTCACAAAATTCACCTAAATTTCCAGCATTGATTAGATATGCAGTTTCCATAGTTTATACCTTATTAAACATTAGATGTGTGCGTGTGTGTTAAGGATAGAGGAAAAGGCATTTGCCCTTCAGAAAGGGAAGCCCATAAAGCCCTTCTCTCCAGGAATTTCTAGGCTTGGGGTGGATTGGGGGAAGAGGGAATATAAATCCACTTCTAAATTCGACAGAATTTAAAATCAAAGAACAGGACAAAGAAAATTCTTTTTTTTAAATCTTTTTTAAAAATTTCTTCATATTTTTTTAAATTAATTTATTTTGATTTATCAACAATCACTTCCATAAGCTTTTGAGTTTTAAATTTTTCTCTCCCTCCCTTTCAGAATCCCTCCCCAAGATGGCACAATATGTGATGTAGGCTATACATATACATTCCTATTAAACATATTTTCATATTAGTGATATTATAAGTAAGGATTAGAATCAGTAGGAGGAACTACCAGAAAGAGGAAACAAAACACAACACAAGAAAAAAATAGCAAATAGTATGCTTCGATGTGCATTCAAACTCCATAGTTCTTTCTTTGGATGTAGATAGCATTTTCCATCATGAGGCCTTTGGAGATGTCTTAGATACAAAGAAAATTCTTAATGTGGAACTTTAAAAATATGATAGAAGATAATATCTACTTGTTTTCATTTAAATGTTGAATGCCTCAGTAAAGACAAACAAGTGCAGTTTATAGAAAGGAAGAGGTGGTTAGTGTCTGGTGCAGTCCTGGAAGCCCTGGTAGGACTTTGGTAAATGAATTAGTCAGTCAGTCAGCAAGGAGTTATTAAATTCTCCCTATGTGCTCTTTTGAGGGATAAAAAAACAAAAATGAAATAAAGAAATGTAGGGGAGACATTCCTGATGGAGGGAACATGTGAACACGGACTAATAAAGGTAGAAAAAACTAAGCCCAGTATGTAAAAGAGTTAGATGTCTTGTCTGTTGGAGAGAAAATCTAGATAGATTTCCATGATTAATATCTAAATGGAGTAAGATGGAAATTTGATCATTATCAAGTAACAAGTTAAATTTCAGTGTTTGAAATTATAGGAACACAGTAAAATTTATTTTATCAGGAAGTAGTTTGATCCTTAATTATAAATGTCAGAAACTTTTAGAGACTTTAAAAGTTGCTTAGCAGTAACAAATTTCCAATGATTGTCCTTCTTTTGGTATTCCTTTGCTTTTATACTTTTGGCTTTTCTCTCTTACATTATTCTAATCACCATTTTTCATACTGTTTCTAAAAGTTGATTCCAATGCAAGATCCATTGCTGGATCCAGAATGTCTTTTCTAGAGTATAAGTCGTTAGGGGGGCCAGCTAGGTGGCACAGTGGATAGAGCACTGGCCCTGAATTCAGAAGGACCTGAGTTCAAATCTGGCCTCAGACACATAACACTTACTAGCTGTGTGACCCTGGGCAAGTCACTTAACCCCATTGCCTAGCCAAAAAAAAACAAAAAACAAGCAAGTAAGTCGTTAGGAAGTACTAACTAAAGGCTGGCTCTGAATTTGCTTCTTAGAGTACATTTCTGCATCGGAAAACCAGTGTGAGAAGAAAGAAAAGTATTCAGTTCAATCAAGGAACTGGTTATGTTGAAACTTGGTCCAATTCAACTAGCTGTCTCTAAACAGCCCATCTTCAAAATGTAATTACCTAGGTGTTTTGCCTTTCTGTGTTGAAAACTGGTTTGTGGTTATAGCTACAGCCTGGAATTCTCACTTTGAGTTAGTAAAATGTAACTAGAAAAGAATATTATTTAAGTGTTGGAATAGAATTTTATTTTTAAAAGCTGTTTCTGTTTTCTTTTTATTTCCTATATTATTTGAAATGCTATGCAGTTAAATTCCCTGCTTATATTAATTCTATTTAACATTATATATTCATCAGTGCCTGGCACATAGTAGGTGCATAATAAATTCTTGTGTAATTGGTCAGAGGATTTAGAAGTGTTTTATAAGCAATCTACAAAGGACTCATTAATGAGGTAAATTTTTCTCTTTCGTCTTGCCAATTTTATAGATTTTGCGAAAAGCTTCAGTAGTTTACCTAATTGAATACAAGGAGCCAAAAAATCTGTGTGAATTTTGACCCCATTCTCTTTGATCTCTCTTTTCCCCAGTGGACAGAATTAAATATAAAACATTTATACGTACATATATTTATGATGAAGTATATTTTTATTTCTGTTTTGATAATGTATTTTTAAACAATTTAAAATTAATGTTAATCTACTTGAAGTATAATTTAATACTTGCAATTATTAACCAATTTTTAAAATATTTTTTCTCAATTCCATAGGATAAAGATGAGTCCAATTTTTATTTTATTTGCGTTACACAAAATTTGTTCAAAGCAACCTTTAAATATACATGAAGTTTTTGCATAAATAGCTAGTTAAGATTCATAACTAGAACCCAATAATAACTTATATTTGTATAATCCTTTATGGTGTACAAAGCACTTTACTTTTATAACAGCCTGGGTAGGTAGGCAATGAAAGACTCTTATGTCAGGGGGAAGAAAAGGTCTCATTCACAGAAACTCATGTTTGTCTCTAGTTCTGTGCATTACCTTTTTTTTATGTTGTGTTAACTTTTCATTGTAAATAAAACTCTTCAGTAAGCATTTGGAGAGTATTACTATCTGATCTGCTCCTCTTCCTCTGAGTGAAGAATTTCTAGATTTTGCCTGATGTATGTTGCTAAAAGAAAATAAATCATCAAAATTCTGAGCAACTGCTTTGCATTCACCTATGCTGATATATGCCTGTTGTCTCTTTTTTGGCTCAACTGGTACAACTCCTTTTAAAATAATTCTCATTTTCTTTTCATTCCTGCATGTAGCATCTTGTTTAATTATGCTTCTCCCTCCTACTGCCTCAATTTTTTCATTTTGAAGGATTTTGACTCAAATGTTTTGAGATGCTGGATCTTTAAAAGACAGAAGTGCAGACTGCTTTGCTTGGTTATAGATTACATTATTAGCAAAAGGATCTGTAGCTGAACTCACTTTAATATGAGTAAACCTTTTGTTCTTAAATTAAAACTTTATTTATTGGCACAGTGTATTGCAAAGAAAATGTTTTATGGTCTGTGTTATTGTGCGTTGTTGCAATACAAGTTTAGACACCAGAGATTATTTTGTGACAATGAATTTCCAGATATTAAATATCATTACTGTTATTTAGGATCTCAATAGCCTAGAACATTTTAAATCAATATTAATGTCACTACATCAAAGTTTGAGAAATGTTTGGGCAGTTGTAGGTAAATTAAGAAACCTAGTTAACTTAGGTTGATCTTTTAACTATTTGAAAATTTCTTGTTAATTTGCTGTTCCAGAAAAATATTTGAGAGGGGAAGGGAGGGAGAAAAAAAATTGGAACTCAAAATCTTATAAAAGAGAATGTTGAAAACTATCTTTTTGTGTAGTTAGAAAAAGTTAAATGCTATTACATGATTGGGGGGGAGGGAATGAAAAAAAAAGTTTGATACTAAAAAATCATTTAATTAAATGTGTGAGTATAGTATTCTGTTTTAAATTGTCCTCAACTCCTTTTATTGGAAAAATACTCAAGCATCTCAAAAGCAGGGAATTATAAACTGAAAGTTTTAAAAACACTGTCATACTCTAACTTTTCCAAGTTTAATCACCTTTTCCATTTAAGCCTGTTTTATATATGTCATGGAAAACATTCATTCCTCTTCTATATTTATTTATATGTTCTGTCATAAATAAAAATAAGTATAATTTGTAATGACATCTTCTGGATTCCAGTTCAATTATATAAATAAACTGCCAAGCTACTAAAACAAATTTTCAATTTGTTTTTCAGGTCCTGTATTAGGTAAAGCTCTTAATTACTTTATTCCTATCATTAAGACTTGTCTTCAACCAACCAAAGATCCACAAATGCGCTTGACTCTCTTCACAATCTTATCACAAGTGTTTTTAGAAGCAAACAGTACTGTGAATTCTCAACAGTAAGTATATTCTTACTTTATGCAAGTCACCACATACATGATTGAAAATTATGATGGACCAGTTATCAAGTGCTTACTATGCCCTGTCATTTGGTAAGGCCAAATGCTAGAGATGCAAACATAAGAACGCAATATAGATATGTCCCTTCCTTTCAGGAGTTCAGTTTCTAAAGGGAAGCCTATACTTAAAGGGTTGGGCCTGGAGGGAGGGAGTGGTGGGAGGGGGGGAAGGGAGGAGTGGAAAAGTGGAGGGCGTGGTGCTAGAGGGGCATTGTGCAGCTTTTTTAGAAATGGTAAGGAAGTGATGTGGAAGTCCAATCCCAGACAAGGTATCAGAAGTAGGGAAGCCTATTATTGCATGGGAGAGGCCAGGATTCTTTTGGGAGGAGGGATGAAAAGAATGAAGTGGTTGACTAGAGCAGAGGCAGCATAGCTTGGAAACAGCATGTAATTCTCATCCACATTATGTGTCCTTGTGATTTATAAAAACTGAGATGATAATTTCAAAAATACTGTATGATGTTCTAAGTTACTTACTATTGGATAAAAGTGAACAATGAAATTGTTAGAGGTGAATAAACTATTATTTTAAATAATGAGTTAGAAATGTTTAATCAAAATTATTTCAGTGTGGTCATTAAAATTCCATTAAGTGAAAAAATTTTAGAATGTATTTATTTTAATGATGTATCTACTAAGTATTCTCATTTTGTAAGGACCTTGTGGTACATTTACAAACAAAGCAAATAATTAGTATTTTTTTAACTGCTTTTACTATTATTAAGGTATTGACATCTTTTAATATGACCCTAAAGGTGTCTTTATGTAGTTATCTTAAAAATCTCATTGATTTGAAGAGCTTTCTTAAAATGTTTCTGTTGATAGGAAGTAATAAAACGTGGAAAAAAATAAGACAAGTATTATAATAGCAAAAAGGGAAATGAGAAAGAAATGGGCTTAGGGTGTTGAGGTGGATCAGTCAGGGTCAATCTAAATATAAAATTATAACCAGATAGAATTTGGAACTATTATCCTATGAGTTAGTTTGATATGGATTGCAGAACCTCTTAAGTAAGATCCATAATTACTCAAAGGAGTTCAACCAAACAATGCACAAAGTAAAAACCAAGTGAATGAAGGGAAAAAAACCCAACACTTATATAATGCTTTAAGGCCAGCAAAGTACTTTAGATAGAGTATCTCATTTGATCCTAACAGCCCTACCAGTGGTTTTGTTATTGTTGCCATAAAAAGATAGTAACATTTAACTTTGGTTGGCATCCCATTCGTGAACAGATATTCATATAGATGATAGCCTATAAGTGGGAAAATTGGCTCTTCAGGACCCAATAATTATAATCATAGCATTAATAATTCAAATATAATATTTATCTTCTAGTTACTGTGCTTTTCTGAACTTCAGCAAAGAAACACTAGTGTTTTGAATTGTGCTACACTAAGGAATTCCACTTGAAAACCGACTTAACTTCTGCAAAGTAATCAGTTTTAAAATTGTAACTTTCCACAAGAAGCCTTTTGTAATAATTTCTTTTGTTAGAGAATTATCACAGGATTTTGAATAATTTGAATTAAAGTTGTTTTAGAGAAATTTTTGGTTGTATTTGAATGCAGGAAAGAAAAGCATAAAGTTTAAAGTGAATTTTATTTTATCTTTTAGGATAACAAAAATATAAACACAAAATAGATGCCTAAGAATTAACTATAAATTAGTGAAATTTTTTTTGGAAAGCAGTTTGACAGTAAGCTACTAAATTTTGAAAGTAATATCCTTTGACCTAGTTATTGAGAATATCTCCTGACAGTATTATTCAAGAAGCAAGCAAACTTTTATTAAGTGCCTGTTATGTGCTAGATAGTATTGTGAAGGACACAAGGATAAATGAAAATGGTTTTGGCCCCACATTCTACTAGAGAATGTGAAGGCAAACCCTTGAAAAAGTGAGGTATTGTAAGACGGAAAAATGAGGAGGAAGTACATTCTAGGTCTAGGGGACAGAAAGCCGGGGGTGGGGGGGAGGGGTGGAGCCAAGATGGCAGAGTGAAAGCAGTGACTTGCTTGAGCTCTCCTCCAAACCCCTCCAAATACTCATAAAAAATGGCTCTAGACAAATTCTGAAGCAGCAGAACCCACAAAAAGACAGAGTGAAACAAATTTCCAGCCCAAGACAGCCTGGATGATTGATCAGAAAGGTGTATTGCCGCGGCATGGGCACACAGGCCACAGCAAACCTGGAGCAGGCCTCAGAGGACTGAATCTCGGGCAGCTGTGGCGGTTTCCAGACTTCTCAATCCATGAATGCCAAAGACAACTTAGGTCAGTGGGAAAAGTCTGTTTCTGTCCGTGCTGAAATAGAAAGGTGGGGTTTCAGCTCCATTCCCCAAGAGCGTGGCCCTGGTGGGGTGCAGCTGCTTCCCGAGCTTCTGGCCCACAGACTGAGGGGGAATCTAGTGGCTGATCAGAGAGGGATTGCAGGGATCTCTTTACCAGTGCTGAGGCAGGAATCTCTTGCTTTGCCCCTGTTTGGATCTGGGTCACAGTTCTGGGCGGTGGTGCTGGGGTGAGGAGTAATGCTGGCGTGGTAGAGCTTGGAGTGGCTGTGGAGAGGAACCCTTCCTCACAGTTATGGGACAGAAAGGAATACTTGTGGTCACAGGCCAGGAAAGGAGTAAACACCTCGCCCCTTATCATACCACCTTGGAAGAACTGAAAATTTACAGGGCCCTACAAGTATCTCTGAAAACAGCTATACAGACCCCTGAAGCTTGGGACAATACATTCTCCACATTGGAAGCAGACTCTTACCTTAACAAAGAGTTTAAAACTCAAGTAATTGGCTGGGATCATGAGCAAGCAGCAAAAAGAGTCAGACATAGAATCTTACTTTGGTGAAAAAGAAGATCAAAATATACAACCAGAAGAAGACAACAAAGTCAAAGCTCCTACATCCAAAGCCTCCAAGAAAAATATGAATCAGTCCCAGGCCTTGGAAGAGCTCAAAAGGGATTTTGAGAAGCAAGTAAGGGAAGTAGAGGAAAAACTGAGAGTGATGCAAGAAAATCATGAAAAACAAGTCAACAGCTTGCTAAAGGAGACCCAAAAAAATACTGAAGAAAATAACACCTTAAAAAATAGCCTAACCCAAATGGCAAAAGAGGTCCAAAAAGCCAATGAGGAGAAGAATGCCCTAAAAAGCAAAATTGGCCAAATGGAAAAGGAAGTCCAAAAGCTTACTGAAGAAAATACTTCCTTAAAAATTAGAATAGAGCAATTGGAAGATAGTGACTTTATGAGAAATCAGACATGTAAACAAATCCAAAAGAATGAAAAATTAGAAAACAATGTGAAATATCTCATTGGAAAAACAACTGACCTGGAAAATAGATCCAGGAGAGAGAATTTAAAAATTATTGGACTATCTGAAAGCCATGATCAAAAAAAGAGCCTAGACATCATCTTTCAAGAAATTATCAAGGAAAACTGCCCTGATATATTAGAACCAGAGGGCAAAATAGAAATTGAAAGAATCCACAGATCTCCTCCTGAAAGAGATCCCCAAAGGAAAACTCCTAGGAATATTGTAGCCAAATTCCAGAGTTCCCAGGTCAAGGAGAAAATATTACAAGCTGCCAGAAGGAAACAGTTCAAGTACTGTGGAAACACAATCAGGATAACACAAGATTTAGCAGCTTCTACATTAAAGGACCTCAGGGCATGGAATATAATATTCCAGAGGGCAAAGGAGATAGGATTACAACCAAGAATCACCTACCCAGCAAAACTGAGTATAATCCTTCAGGGGAAAAAATGGTCATTCAGTGAAATAGAGGACTTTCAAGCATTCTTGATGAAAAGACCAGAGCTGAATAGAAAATTTGACTTTCAAATACAGGACTCAAGTGGAACATGAAGAGGTAAACAGGAAAGAGAAATCATAAGAGACTTATTAAGATTGAACTGTTTACATTCCTGCATGGAAAGATGATATTTATAACTCATGAGACCTTTGTCAGTATTAGGGTAGTTGGAGAAAAAAAATTATATGTATGTATATGTAGATAGATAGATAGAGGGCACAAGGTGAGTTGAAGATGAAGGGGTCATATCTGGAGAATAAAATTAAGGGATGAGAGAGGATTATACTTGGAGAAGAAGAAAGGGAGAGGTAGAATGGGGTAAATTATCTCACAAAAAAAACCAGAAAAGAATAGTCTCTTACAGTGGAGGGGAAAGGGGAAGTGGTGAGAGGGAATGAGTGAATCTTATTCTCATAGGATTTGGCTTAAGGAGGGAATAACATATACATTCAATTGGGTATGGAAATCTGTCTTACCCTACAGGAAAATAGGGGGGGAAGGGGACAACAGAGCAGGGGGATGATAGGAGGGCAGATTGGGAAAGGGAGTAATCAGAAGTAAATACTTCTGAGGAGGGACAGAGTCAAAAGAAAGAATAGAATAAATGGGAGGGCAGGATAGGATTAAGGGAAATAGAGTTAGTTTTTCACAACATGTCTACTATGGACGTGTTTTGCATAACTGAAAACAAAATGTTTTCACATGCTACTGGGAAATAAGAAATATGGGAAATGGGGTACAGAAGTCTATCCTGCCCTACAGGAAAATAGAAGGGGAAGGGGATAAGAGAAGGGGAGAGAGATAGAAGAGAGGACAGACTAGGGAAAGGGATATTCAGAATGCATGCCATCTTGGGGTGGGAGGAGGGGGGAGATGGGGTATAAATTTGGAATTCAAAAACTTGTGGGAGTGAATGTTGAAAGCTAAAAATAAATTTATATTAAAAAAAAAAGCCTGGGTGAAGGTGCAGAGATGGAAAATAGAATACCAGATTCAAGGAGCATAGTAGGCCAATCTAACTGAATCATGTAGTATATGAAAAGGAATCATTTGAAATATCTGAAATTGTAATGTAATGTCTGTAATTATAGATATCAAATTATAAAGGAATTTAGATGTCAAGTTGAAGAGTTTGTACTTTGTCCAAGAGATAGTTAAGGAGGCACTGAAGATTTTGGAATCTAAGTCTTTTATGTTTAGACTTTAGTCATGTAATGCTTTGCTTTAGAGATAACATACCATCCTGGAGTCATAGGATTCTAGAGGAGGTAAGGGAAATTAGAGATTATCTAGTTTAGACCTGTAGTTTTACAGATGAGAAAATAGGTCCAGAAAAGGAAAGTGACTTGCCTCAAGGTCACAGCACAGGTAGTAGCAAAGCTGGGATTTAACCCCTGGTCTTGGAATTCCTAGTTGATTGTTTTTTCAGTTACTTCAGAGAAGACACTTTACTTTTTCAGAACGCAAAAACAAAAAAATAAATGCAGAGAGAATTGGTCAAGGGAAATGATGCAAGGAATATCTTCATTGATTTGCTTCTCAAAACATATGTCTGGGAGGAATAAATTAGGGAGCAGAGGATTGTCATGGTCAGACTTGAGACTTAGATTATCAAAAAGAAAGAGCTCTTCAAAAATACTTATAGTATTTATAATTTCAGAAACACTAGAAACAACCTAAATATTCAACAGTTGAAAAATGGGCGAATTTGTTGTGCTATATTAATATTGTAGAATACTACAATCTGATTAAGTATGAAAATATAAAGAAATTTGAAAAGACCTTAATGATATAATGCAAAGCAAAGAAGACAGAGCCAAGAACAGAGCACTCATTTAATTAGGTCATGTAAAAGAAAAGAGAATGCACAGAAATGTGGTACAACAAACAAAAAACAATTCAAGAAAACTCAAAGGAAGTGACTGACAACTTGTGCATCAGTTCTATGTGTGGAAATTTTTATCTGTATGTAAAAAGTAAAAAATATTTGTTGAGGTTTAGCCGGCTGATAATTGTAGAATAGTCCCTGAAGGGAGCCTATTTTTTTGTTTGTTTCTTATCAATTTCTCCTGTTCTTTGGTTTTACAACAATAACACAACAGGATCACTTGCTCCCTGATAGTGATCTTTCACATGTAGACAGTAACAAAAAGTAAAATGGCTAAGAGATGTTCAGCTTGCTGAATATTAGCCATTTAAATATGCTGCATACATATGATTATAAAAATCTTCTGGCATTTTAAAAGGAACAAACTACCGTATGAAACTCTGAAAGTATCTAATAATTTATATCCATCTTGGAATGTTTTAATTAGTAGAGATTTAGCCCCATTTGTCCATGTAGACAGTATCCAAGAGGACTTTCTACTTAGAAGTAAATAAATCCTGTATATTTGCAGCCTTTATAAAAGTCTTAATGTTTAATCTTATAAATAAGCAGACAAGCATAACCAAATACCAAAAAAAAAATTACGATCATGCTGGTAAATGTTAGTTTTATTTTTCCTTTGTACAATATTTTTGTTAATTCTTTGGGGTGGTTTTTTTCTATATTATTTGCTGACTTTCCCTTCCAGCCTTACTGTGCATTATTCTCTTCTATACACTCTACATTGTAGACAAACTGCATGCGATACCTTGAAGTCAGTATTCTATCTCCTGCTTTCCTGCATATGCACAAGCTGTCTCACGCCTAGAACTGGGTCTGCTTTTGCTCATCAAGACTCAGCTATGGTGTTACATCCCTTCATGAAGTCTTCCCTTATCCCCAGTTGTTAATGATCCCTCCCTTCTTAAATGATCTTGTCCTTATTTTTCTGGCAAGGCAGCCTAGTACAGTGGTAAGAACTCTGGATTTAGAGGACATGCATTCAGACTCTGACCCTCACTGTGACCTCAGACAAATTACTTAATCTCTTTGAACCCCAGATTTTTCATCTGTAAATGAGGGGGTTGGATTAGAAGCAGAAGTTCCCAAAGTGGGTGATACCACCCCCTGGGGGCCATGGGAACGATCTAGGGGGCTGGTAGCCTCAGGTGCAATTGGGGGGCATTGAATAAAAATAAGGGGGCAGTGGAAGCATAAGGAAAGAAGAGAAGATAAAAATTTTGAAAAACCGTTCATAAATGTTTCATCTGTTGTGTAACAGAGTTAAAGTCATAGTGGTTACATTATTTTCCAGATAAACGCACAAAATGCAAGTTAGAACTAATCAGTGGTTAAGTCTGCCGACAGGTCTTAACAAGGAAGTATTGGCAGGCAAGCATGTTGCACGTTGTCCGGGAAGTCCAGCATACATTGGCAGGAATATGTACATGTAATGATTTGTTCACGATACGATACTATACAGTTATGTGGTGCAGTATTGTGTCATCAAAATTTCAATGCAGGAAAACCCCCTCAAATTTATAATAAATTATTAAATGTAAGATATGTCACTTTAAAAAAAATTATATTTTTTTGAAATGATGCAAATTTCAAAAAAAATTAAAGGGTTAAAGATTTTCCAGTGGGCATTGAATAATTTCTTTTTTGAAGGGGGTGGTAGACCAAATAAGTTTGGGAACCTCTGGACTAGAGGGTCTCTAAGGTCCCTGCCAGCTCTAAATCTATGATCTTATATCCCTGGGTTGGCAAACTATGAGCCTGAGTGTCAAATTAAGCCCACCCCATGTTTTTGTACTGCTGGCAACTAAGAATGGTTATTCTGTTGGTTTTATTATGTTTTAAAATGTCAGATTCTTAGCTCTCTGGCCAACCAACCCCTGCCCTAGGAGAATGTGCATTTGTTTAGAGTAGGACTTTTTATGTTTGCATCCTCCATGTTTTTCTAATAGGCATTTAATAAAGGGGGAAGTTAAATTGAGTTGCTAGCACTTACATCAATTGATTGATTTAATGGATGAGATTAGAGGTATCTTTATTGAGGTATGTTTTATGAGGACAGGGACCTGTGTCTTATCTAAACTATAAATCTTTCAGCTCATGCTACAGTAGTAGTAAGTGCTTACTAAATTTTTGTGGAATTTAATTTCTTTGTATCCTTTGTGTAGAATTGGTCTGGGTAAAATGAAATTCCTGAAATGCTATGGACTGCTGCTTTTATTGTAAATGTATATTTATATTTCATTTACTGCCTTTTGACTTGTGCCACATCTTTCATTTAGAAATCCATATGCAGCACAGGAGAAACAGTAGGAAAAGGGCCAGGAACAAAGACGAATCATTAGGAAGTCACCATGCCTTAATCTTTGATTAAAAATTGAGAATTCAATATCAACCTCAACATAAAAAATGCTTATAAAAAAAGCTTTTCAATATGTGATTTGAATGATTAAAGGAATGATATGCCATTTTGATGAACTTTTTTCTTTTGACACAACAAATCTGACACAAATATGATGACTAATTTTAGAAAAGACTGATAGAAAATTTTACTTAGCATACTTTTTCATTTTAGGGCAGACCAAAGATACTCTAGAGTCACTAATTCTTCCTGAACAGATGTACATTTTTTTGTACACAATAGAATTCATTATTTGGAAGCAATTTGTTTTTTTCCCCCCACTTTCTACGTTTTAGCAGTTCAGGTTGACAGGTTCTGATTTACCTTATTTATTTATTTACTTCTTTGTGGCTCATTATTCTTCATTTTTCTAATGATTTTGTCTTGTTATTTGGCTTAATGTTTTCATGTTGTCTTACTAGTTTGACTTACTGACATTAAATGTAAGATATTTAGAAAAAATAATTATAAGAGGGTATGTCATTTTGGCATACCAAGAAACCTTCATATGTTGCCAGCAAACTTTGATATATATATATATATCTTCAGAATCACCTTACGTAGACCATCTTACAGAAGTAAATTTTAAGCAGTTCCAAAAAAATTCTTCCTTTAAATTTTTACGTAGGAAATAACTCAGCTTAAAAATTAAAATATTGAAAATTTTGATTGAAAATCTGTAAATCATGTTAAACCAGAAATCCTTTTCAAAAGTTGTGTGTTTTCATTATTGACTCTGAAATGCCATCTGCTGGGGAAGAGATATTAAAACCAAGAAGAGAAAGCAATTTAATAGTTATATAAATGTTTTTTAATATCACAAATGAAGTAAGAAATATAGATTGATACATTAATAGAGAATTCATTTTCATTTGATAAATACAGATCATTTCTAGAACTTTACATGTATGTAAATCAATGATTTCTGAAATTTTTTCTTCCACATTTTAAATCTTAAGAGAATATCTAGTTCACTACTGGGGAGGGAGGTAAAGAATCTATGTAATAGAATGAATTCTTGAGACGAATTAGTATAGGCATTGAAGGTATTTCATATGAAGAAATCTGTAGGTGCTAGGGGGTATATTCTTGCATTAGAGAACATTTGAAAGTTGCTATATGTAGTTTTGAATTTGGGCTTGAACTATATTGATGTACCTTGATTTAATCAACTAGTTGAAAATTGAACAGCTTTTTTTGAAAGCCTATGTCGTCAAGTATTTTTTTTTAATTTTTTTTTTTTGAGTTAGGCAGTGGGGTTAAGTGACTTGACTAGTGTCACACAGCTAGTGTTATGTGGCTGAGGCTGGATTTGACTCAAGTCCTCCTGAATCCAGGGCTGGTGCTCTGTCCACTGCACCACCTAGCTGCCCCACATCAAGTATTTCTTGTTTCAACCAAATTGACCATCGTGTTATCTTTTTTTATGTTTGTACTTTGGGTACCTCAGAACCCATTTTGCTTATTGGCTGTCTGGGTGATTATGTAGTTTCCTCCCTTGCCTTTTTTTATGCTAATGTTTAAGATGGAACCTGTGTTTCCCTTTTTTTGAGAGTTATAATATATACAGGGATTTATATTGTCTGTTTCTATGAGTTTTCTTTTGTTTGAAGTGAGAACAATGTTGGCAAGAAAATATTTTTATAATTGTGATATAATCACTAATAAATTCCTCAGTTTACTGAGAGTTAGAGTTGGGGAAAACTTCCTGTGAGCCTACTTAGATTCCATCTGCTGCCTTAAAGCTACTTTCCTTAATTGCCACACAGGCCAAATGGCTTTTGGGTTCTTCTACAGCCCCAAAATAAGAAGTCTGTGTTTTATGGCTCCTTCCTTGCATTGGCTACTTCCTCTTTTGAGTGGGCTTTAAGAGTAGTCCTAGGCATATGAGTTGATGGGCAAACGTTCCTATCCTTCCTAAGAGTAGGCAGACACCAAAGGAGTAGAATCAGTTTCCTTTCTTTACATCTGGTCAGTGTAATATTTAAGAATTCTATTCATTGAGGCAGCTAGGTGGCGCAGAGGTTAGAGCACCAGCCCTGGATTCAGGAGGACCTGAGCTCAAATCCAGCCTCAGACACTTAACGCTAACTAGCTGTGTGACTCTGGGCAAGTCACTTAACCCCATTGCCTAGCCAAAAAAAAAAAAAAAGAAAGAAAGAAAGAATTCTGTTCATTGATTCTGTTTTTCTTTTGCTGAGTATAAGAAGTTTTTTGAAAGTAGGTTTTTTTTTCTCCTTTGTAAAGCAACTGTTTACCTTCTTTATTTGGTTTCTCATTGTTTGGTTTTAGGCAGTTTTATGGTCACCTTGAGACAGTGATAAAAGACATATTGGTTCCTAATCTGCAGTGGCATGCTGGAAGAACAGCAGCTGCTATTAGAACTACAGCTATATCATGCCTTTGGGCTCTTATTCACAGTGAGATACTTTCATCAAAACAGGTACAATTCTCAAATTCATTTGTAAAGCCTATATGAGAAAACGTGAGTAGTGCCAAAAATAATTTCCAAGCTATATTAAATGTAAAGTAATTCTGAGAAGAAGCTTTGAACAGATATAGTTAATAAAAATTTTCTGGTTGCACAAATATCAGTATTTATTATGAAGTATTAAGTTTATAAAACTCAGCTGTTACATTTTAACCAACTAAATTATCTGTAGTTAAGTTCAGAGATCCTGCAAAAATGTTTTGATGTGGAAAAAATGAGGAGAAAAAGTTGTTAACCTATAGCTCTGTTGAGAGCAAGAAGAAAACTTTTAGGAATATAAAAAAATATAGAAATAGAAAAGGCCTAATCAGTGAAGTTCACAAGGTTAGTATATTTTACCTCATAAACATATATTCTCATCATTTTGGTAATCACAGGTATTTAAGAAGAATTACTCTATTTTTCTAATGTTTTATCTCTTTGACAAAGATTGTTTTTGTAATAAAAATTTAACCATAGTGTAATATTAAGTTTCTGCTGTTGTTTTGAGTTCATAGCTTCTTCTGCAGAAAAATAACAGAACACCTAAGGGGAAAAAAGTTATTTCAAAATATTCATATAGTGCATGAGCACCATCTTGTGGTAGGTTAAAGAAGTGATTATTTCTAATAGAAAGTATTACTGAAATGCCAATTGGAAGAAAAACAATATATTCTTGAGTAATTTTGTCATGAAACTTTTTCATGCTACATGATTAATTATGGAAAGGGAGTATGATGCACTGTGGGCAATAACTAGATAGATTAAACAAAAATAACTTTTTAAATTAAGTAAACATTTGCTTCATGGAAGAGAATGTCAGAAATGACCAAGTATTCATTAAAATTTTACATAAAAACTATGTTTCTTTTTATATTTGTAAGTGCACATACTGTATGCCAGGTCTTTGATATAAAATTCTTATCAACAGGATTAGTTCCAATTTTGAATTAGAAGTTAATCTTTATATTTCTTGTGTTTTCTTATTAATTGCAGATAATAGAAATACAAGAATTATTGATGCCTCAAATTATTAATACACTGGAAGAAGATTCTAAAATGACTCGATTAATGTCATGCCGTATTATTAACATATTTTTAAAGGCCTGTACTGACACAATTGATCCAGAAAAACTTATCAAGATTTATCCTGGTAGGACTTATTTTCACCACCAAAATACACTCATTTTGCAGTTGATTATATTTTTATTGAACTGTAATGAAAATGTTACCAATTTTTTGTTATATTGATGCTTTTTGTTTCTAATATTACTAATAATTTTAATAATTCCCAATAACGTCTTCTCACCCCACATATACACATGTAGAATCCTCTCTTGTAATAAGTAAAATAAACTAGTTAAGCAAAAACCGTCACAGTGACCACATCTATAGCTAGTGTATTATTTTATATGATTGCATACCATCTCTCTATCAAGAGGAGGGAGGTATGTTTCATCATTAGTCCTCTGGAACCAAATTTAGTCATTGCATTTAATTTGAGTTCTGATAACTCGAAGTGGTGTTTTTATTTACATTATAGTCATTGTATCCTTAGATCTTCTTATTTCACTGTGTCAGTTCATACATTTTCCCCAATTTTAACACAATTTAACATCTAAAACATACCTAGAGTTAAAATTTTAGAGGTGAAATGAATCTTTTTTTTTTTAAGTTTTTAGGCAGTTGGGGTTAAGTGACTTGCCCAGGGTCACAAAGCTAGTAAGTGTTAAGTGTTTGGTGTGAGGCTGGATTTGAACACAGGTCCTCCTGACTTCGGGGCGGGTGCTCTATCCACTGTACCACCTAGCTGCCCCCGGTGAAATGAATCTTAAAGAACATCTTATCAATTCCATTTATTGAGGCCCAGAGAATCAATAATCAGAAAAAATTATTAAGCACCTAGTTCCAGGTACTATGCTAGGCACTGAGTAGACAAAGACAAAAAAATGAAATCATCTCTGCTTTTAAGGATCTTACATCCTGTTAGAAGACACACACACACACAGCCCCAATTTTTATTATCATTCTTATCATTATTTGGAGAATCTAGGTAGGTTTTGAGTAGAACAAAAATACTTAACAATTTTTTGTCATGGTCCCTTCTATCAATCTGCAGAAACGTGTGGACTCCTCAGAGTAATGTTTTTAAAAGCATAAAATACATAGGACTACAAAGGAACCCAATTTTTTATATATATATATTTTTTGGGGGGTGGGGTGGGTGAGGCAATTGGGGTTAAGTGACTTGCCCAGGATCACACAGCAAGTAAGTGTCAAGTGTCTGAGGCTGGATTTGAACTCAGGTCCTCTTCACTCCCAGGGTGGAGCTCTATCCACTGTGCCACCTAGCTGCCCCACCCAGTTATATTTTTTAAAAAATCAATGGACCCCCTGCAGTCTATCCATAGACCCCTTTCAGTTGACCCAGCTTAGAAATTCCAGGTGTAAAAGATGGTACTTAAATTGTGTCTTCAAGGAAGTCAGGGATTCTCTGAAGTGATTGTCCTTTCCTGCAAAGGCAGGGAAGTAGAATGTGATCAAGAGAATAGAAAGGCAAGTTAACTGTATCAGAGTTCAAGAAGGGAAGTAATGTCTAATAAGGCCGAAAAGACAGGATGGGACCAGTAAAGGGCTTCAAAAGTCAAACAAGTTAAATTACTTAACACTTTCTCATAGTCACATAGCTAGTTAGTTGAAGAACCTGTTAAGACTAACACCTATGTCTTCTAAATCCTGTCCTTTTTTAAAATTTGTTTTCTGAACTTAACAAATACCAAATAAAATGGACTTTTCCATATATGTAGCAGAGCAGAAAAACAGGATTGTATATGAAATTAAAGGTATTTACTATGTACAGCTTGCTTTTCTTTTCAAATATGTAATGGATTCAACCTGTAGTTTTTAAAACTATCCTACTTATCTATGATTCTTTCTGGCCTTCTTTCTGTTGTTGTTGGGGGGTTTTTTCCCTCTGTGTGTGCTTCAATGTCCCTGTCTTTTTTTTTTTTTGCTTTTTGTTTGTTTAATTTTTTGTTTTACCTGGCTTCTCCTTTTCTCACTCTCTCCCTTGCATGCCACCCTTCTTAGAACAAAAATGAAAACAGAGTTTGTACAATAGGCATAGTCAAGCAAAACAAATTCCCACTTTGGTTGTATCTGAAAGGGTGTTCTTTATTCTGCATCTTCAGTTCATTACCTCTCAGTCAGGAGCTGAGTAATATCATCAGTCCCCTAGAATCATGGCTGATTACTGCACTGGTCAAGGTTTTCGAAACTTTAAATTTATTTTCTTTATATATTGTATAAATTACTCTCCTAATTCTGCTTACTTTATTCTACATCAGTTCATATGAGCTTTCCCAGGTTTCTCTCAACTTGTGTTTTCATTATTTCTTACAGTGCAGTAATAATTCCTTTACATTCATATACCATAATTTGTTTAGCATTTTCCAGCAGATGGGCACACCCCGCCGCCCCTCCCACTCAGTTTCCAGTTCTTTGCTATATCAAAAAGAGCTGTTATAGATGTTTGTACGTATGGGTCCTTTTATTTATTTATTTTTAATCTCTTTGGGAAATAAAATAGGCTCAGTAGTGGTATCACTGAGTCAGAAGGTATGTGCTTTAGTAAATTTTGGAGCATAGTTCCAAATTGTTTTCCAGAATGGCTAGCCAGGGGTGGGGAACCTGCAGCCTGGAGGACACATGTGGCCTTCTGGGTCCTTGGGTGCAGCCTTTTGATTGAGTCCAAGTTTTACAGAACAAACCCTTTTATTTGGAGGATTTGTTCTGTGAAGTTTGGATTCAGTCAAAAGGCCATACTTGAGGACCTAGGGGGCCACATGTGTTCTCAAGGCCCTGGCTTCCCACCGCTGGAGACTGATTCACAGCTCCACCATCAGTGTGCCTTTTTCTTCTAAAACCCCTCCAGCAGTTATCCTTTTTTGTCGTCTTTGTCAGTCTGATGGATGTGTGGTAAAACATCAGTTATAGTGATTTAGGACATTTTTTCATATAGCTGTTTTTATAGCTTGTTTTTTTTCTTTTGAAAACTATCCTTCAACCATTTATCTGTTGGTGAATGGTTCTTATTATAAATTCAATCAGTATCTTATATAACTTGGACAGGAGACTTTTAATCAGAATTATCCGTCTTATTTTCCGTGATCCTTTCTAGTGCTTGTTCGGTCATTAACTTCTATCTGTCAATCTGAAAGGTGATTTGTTCCTTGCCCTCTTAATTTGTTTATGATATCACCTTTTATGTTTAGGTCAGGTATCCATTTGAAGCTTATCTTAGTTTATATGGTGTGATATATTGGCCTATACTTAATATATAGGCAACGAGGTGGCACAGTGGATAGAGCACTGGACCTAGAACCCATCTAGCTTCAGACACTTACTAGCTGTGGGACCCTGGGCAAGTCATTTAACCTCTGTCCACCTCAGTTTCCTCATCTGTAAAATGGGCATAATAATAGCACCTACCTCTCAGGGTTGTTGTGGGAGACAATGAAAGAAACTAATGATATGGTGTGATGCGATATGATAATTATATGATATATGAGATAATAATTGTAAAGGATTTAGCACAGCGTTTGGCAATTTACCTCTCTATTTTTTAACCTATACTAAATAGTTTTGATGATTACTACTTTGTAGTATGGCTTGCTATGGTACTGCTAGGCCCCCTTCCCACTTTTTCTTTTTTTTCATTATTTCCCTTAATATTTTGTTCCTCTAGATGAATTTCATTATTTTTTTTAGTTATATAAAATAATCCTTTGCTGGTTTGATTGCTGTGGGAATAAATAAGTAAAATGAATTAGGTAGTATAAAAATGATAACTTTTATATTGCCACAATCTAACCATGAGCAATGAACATTTCTCCGATTTTTTAGGTCTCCTTTTATTTCTGTAAAGATTGTTTTATGGCTTTAGTAAGGTAGTTGTTAGGTATATCTTGGTAGACAGGCTCCCAAATATTTTTTGCACTCTGTAATTCTTTGAATGGAATTTCTTTTGTTTATCTCTTCCTGCTGGGTTTTGTTGGTAATTTTATGGAAATGCTGGTACGTAATGTTGGTATAATGATATATATAATTTTACTTACTGTGTTATAATGATATGTAAATTTGTATGCTCTAATTTATTGTTGGTATGTATTTTATGTACCTGCAACATTGCTAAATGCATAGGTTCAGTTAAATTTTTAGTTGACTTTTTTGGGTTCTCTAGCTAGACCATCATATCATCTGCAAAAAAAAAAAGGTTTTGTTTTCTCTTTGCCCATGTTTATTTCCTCCATTTCTTTTTTCTTATCTTATTGCTATAAGCTAGCATTTCTAGTACTATATTATATAGCAGTCTTCCTTGGCCATCCTTGTTTTGCCTCTTATTGGAAAGGTCTCTAATCTTTCACCATTACATAACATGTTTTCTCTTGGTTTTGGAGGAGAGATTATTAAGGAAAGGTCAATTTTTGCCTATGCCTTTTAGTGTTTTTAACAAGAATGGCTATTGATTTCATTAAAAAAACCCTTTTTAATGTATATTGATAATAATCATGGTTTTTATTATTTTTGTTATTGATAGCGTATATTGTGGTTATAGTTTTCCTGCATTTCTGGTAAAAATCCAACCTACTAATAATATATAAGTTTTAAAAATATGTTGTTATAATCTCTTTGCTAAAATTTTAGCCAATATTTTAATGTCATTGTTCATTGGATACATTATCCTATAGTTTTCTTTCTCTGCTTTGCTCTCTTCCTGGTTTAGGTATCAAGACCATATTTGTATCACAGAAAGAGTCCCCATTTTTAGATGGGTTATTCTCAGAATGTATTACAGTATTCACCTGTAAATCTTTTTTTGGGGGGGGGACTTCATTTATTATTTGTCCAACTTCATTTTTATAATGAGCTGTTTTGGATAATCTATTTCTTCTATTTGGGTATTTTGTATTTTTGTAAATATCATCCAATTCATATAGTTGGTGTTTTGTTGGTAAATATATGGGCAAATAGTTTCCTTTATTTTATCTTCCATTTTTGGTACAATTTGGTTTTTTTTTCCCCAGGCAGTTGCGGTTAAATGACTTGCATAGGGTCACACAGCTAGTAAGTGGCAAGTGTTTGGTCTGAGGCCAGATTTGAACTCAGGGCCTCCTGACTTCAGGGCTGGTGCTCTATCCACTGCAGCATCTAGCTGCCCCTACAATTTGGTTTTCTAGCTCAGTTGTTTACACACACACACACACACACACACACACACACACACACACACACACATATATACATAATATATTCCCTTTTTTTTTCAGCCTTTTGATTTTGTTTTAATATTTCATGTTGTCTCATGGAGTCATTGCCTTCTGTTTGTCCACTTCTAAGTTCAGGGAGTTTGATTCTTGGGTAAGGCTTACTATTGTCTTCTCCTTGTCATTCTTTTTCCCTAGCTGTCATTTCTATTAACGTTGCATTTTGTATCTCATTTCATTTCTTCCAGGTACTCTTATAGTTCCAAAGGCCAGGACGTTTTTTCACTGAATCTGTTTGGACTTGTGAGGTTACTCTTTTCTTCTGTATATATCTCTTAACTTCTCATTCTGAAATACTTATTGTGTTTGGTGTTTTCCTCTCTTTACTCATTTCTCCAGCCTCACTTTTTGGATTGGGGTTTGTAGTTCAGTCCAACTCTGCTCCCCTTTGAATGCTGTTGGCTGGCTCTACTTGGTCCTGAATGTGATGGCTAAGACTAACACATTCCCCTTTCTTCAGAAATTGTCTGACTTTGCATCCTTCTTGTGGTTCAGGCATAAGAGTAAGGAAAAAAAACAAATTTAATTACGTTTGGGAAATTGTACAACATTTTCACTGATCTCAAGCTACTCCCTACAACAAAAATACATCTTTTCAATGCCAGTATTCTTTCTTTGATACTATATACTGTCCTATAATTCATAGGTGATAATAATAGTGTATACCTCACAGTTGTTGTGAGGAATATTTTACGGAACCTTAGAGTGCTACATAAATACCAACTATTATTATTATTCTAGCTATAATATATAAAGAATAAAAATAAAATTATAAGTTACTCAAAGAGCAGTGGAGAGATGCTTAGTGGGTGTAAGTAGACTGGAGCACATGTAGTATAAAAGATAAGATTCAGGAGCCAAATGATCAGAAGAGGAGATGGGCCGGTTATGTATCATGTATACTGCCTCAGTACTGTACTGGTAACTAAACTTAAGAGAGAGCCTTCAGTATGTTGGATGGACTCCCTTTGGAAGATATATAGGAAAGCCTGGAAAAGAGAAGTGTAAGTTTGCAGAGAAAATGGGCCATAATCTCTGTTCTTCAGGATTGAGATTTACCCAATTAGGTGAGATCATAGATGCACTGACATGTTTAATTTACAAATAAAGACCTTAAGTAGTAGGGAAACACATGTTTTAGTGCCTTTGTCATGTCATCGATTTTGTAACTAGTGAATAATAATTTTCATTACAAATGGATCACTTATGAGTGAATAACAACTCTTCTAATGGGTATTTTTATAGATGAACTACTCAACTCTGAGGTTGGATTAGGACAGGAAAAAATTAAAATCAGAAGTGTTAGGAATCACTAACATTTGAAGAATAGTTTTTCTGTTTTGTTTTTTAGGTATTAAACTGCGTTATAATTTCAAAGGTTATTTTAGGCAGTGGGTAAACAATTTACTTCGCTTTCGGCTTTCAAGAGAGCATACGTTGTCTGTTATGTAAATACCTTTCCTCTGAGGTACATACAGCTGATTTCATGTGCCTGGCCACCAGAGGGCAAATAAGCCCTAGAATTTTTTTCTGAGACTTTATCCCATTAGTCTTGGCCAGTCAGGTCAGTTGTTAGAGAAGGATGCTGAGCACACCGAGGTCATAGGTTTGATACATATGACTTCACGCAGAAGAAAAAAATCTTTCAAAACCATAGTCTCATGTGTGATCTCACAGTCACAGATAATCCTAAGCTATTTTATTCTTTGTAATCACCTCTAAATCCATTGTTTGTTTAAGAATTCTTCACCCAGTCCTAGTTGTGAAAGAGTCTGATCTGGTACTTTTCTAATTTTCAACCTTTAATATTCAGGTCACGTGACTAATGTGGAACTGTTTCCATGATTGTACATGTATAAGATTGCTTGCCATCTTCAGGGCGAGGGAAGGAAGGGAAGGAGAGAGAAAAATTTGAAACTCAAAATCTTATAAAAATGAATGCTGAAAACTATCTTTACATATAATTGGAAAAAATAAAATATTGTTTACAAAAAAGAATATTTGGGTCACATAGTAATGTTGAGTTTTTTTGTGGTCTACACTATTACCCTGATTTTTACCAAACTACTTTCTGCTTTTCCCAGCAATTCTTGTCAGATGGGCAGATCTCTCTTAAGTAATTTATGTTCTTGGGTATATCAAATATTAAATTGTTAAGTTACATTGTTTCTAATTTTTTAGTTCCAGTGATGTACTTTTTTGTTTTTTTAACTATTACCAAATAGTTATGATTATCCTTTACAGTATAATTTGAAGTCTAGAAGTGAATTACATTCATGTAAATTAAAAAAACCCAAAACACTAGAAGGAAGCCAGAGTCTTGATTTGGGTGATCTTAGTCACAGAGATCATATCCAGAAATATATCCCCCTTTTCCCAGCAGATATTATAGGGCAGAATGTGGCACATCCTATTAGACTTTGACACTTTTGCTTGTTGTTACTAGGTAGGCAGAAGACACTATTTGGAGGGGGCTGTGATGTAAAAACAAAAAGCATCAATAAAAGAATATTTTTAAATATCATGGGGAATATTCTGTTCTTGGTAAATCAGTGGGGTATGAGACCCCTTAGACATTTTTAAGCTGAAATGGATCTTAGAGCTTATTTAGTCGTCTTTTCATTTTGTAGATAAGGAAACTAAGGCTAAGAGTTATATTTCCTTAAAAGTTGAAAATAAATTTAATTCTCTTTTCCTACTGTCTCCAGTCATCCCTGAAATTATAATGTGTCTTCGTTTTAAAAAATTGTTCTTCAAGTGGTTCCTACCATGGAAGACTTCCTGAAAGTAACAGAGGTTATTAGTGACAGAGCTGTCAATGAAATTCAGGTCCCTTTACAACCTGTCTAGGATTCTGCCCATTTGTCTTTCCTGTTTCTTATTATTCTCTGTGTGAACCTTCTTCTTAGCCAAACTGTTTGCGAGCGTGCTTTGTGCTTTCGTATCTCTTACATCTACCTAACTATTACTCCTCTTTTGATGGGCCATATCAAATTCTGTCTACCGTGTCTGGGATCATCCTAGTTACATTTGATTTCACACCCATAGCTCCAGCCAAACTGTTACCAGAGTCCTATTGTATATGTATGTGTTTGTGCGTCTGCATTTGTGTGATATATTCATACATATATGTGTGTTTATGAATATATATATATGTATACATATTACATACACCCATACCACTTGTTTAGCATTTACTACTTACTGCCATATATTATCTCTTCATGATATATCTATGTCTTCTCTCCTCAATTAGATTATGAACTTCTTGATGGCAGAGATTAGGTCATATTTTTTTTTCTGTCTTCCATGATATCTAATAATGTCTTTAACATAATAGCTATTAAATAAATAGGTGGATTAATTCATTTCAGGTCATTACTTACAGTGATTTTTAATAATAATTGCTTTAAATTTTTCATTGCTTCTTTTAGAGCTCTTGAAACGCCTGGATGATGCTTCAAATAAAGTACGAATAGCAGCCACAAGTTCCTTAATTAGCTGGCTTAAGTGTATCAAAAATGATGATGATGGAAAATCCTTTTTTAAAGGCAATATGCAATATCTTTACAAAGAGCTGTTGGTTCACCTTGATGATCCAGACAGTACAGTTCAGGATGCAGTATTAGGTAAGGTTTTTTTCAGTTTACTATAATCCTGACCAGCTACAATTGCTAAAATGAAATCAGGAAGCAGCTGATGAGATAATTGGGACACCACTCCTAGTAGAATCAGGTAGGGCCATAGAATGAGAATGATAAAGCCTTATTCATGTCGAGGTCTTCTGCTTATGTGGTCCCAGGCCATGTGATATGTAGAAAATGATTTTGAATATATAATTATCAGTCTTATAGATAGTTTTTCAACTGAATGACTGGATTTAAAATAATACAATATTTGAATAAAATAATGTAATGTTCATGTTCTAGAAATTTTCAGTGACTACTTTTTTATTGTCCTATTTCTAGTCTATTGCTTGTTTCTTCTTTTAAATAATGTATGTTAAAGAATCTCAACGTTAGCAACATTGGGTTGGACATTAGCATTAATTTTTTTACAATAATTTTTAAAATCATGTATGTCTGTGGCTGAGTAACATACCCACTTTTGGATTAAAACAAAAGAGGTAAGGTCTTTCATTAAATACCTTCTGACATTTGAAAGTCACTAGGTCACAGTTTTTTTTATTAGAATACAAAACTGTAATAATTTCATCAGTACATGCTTAGTCTTTTGCTTTCTGATGGAGCTCCTGGATTAGGGCAGTCAGCAGTAATGAAGATGACCCAGTTATTCAGGGAAATTAATATCAATAGGTAAAATCTGCTCTTTCTTCCTCTTCCCCTCATACTTCCCTCATTCCTATCTTACACCTTCCTAATCAGAAAGATTTCTTTTTTGTCAAAAGATCTCTACCAACAACTTGTTTTATTTATTTAATTTCAAGGCTAGCAGCAACCTGAAGTTTGGTTGTCATGACTTTTTAATTAAAATTTTCTGTCACTGTTAGGTTAGACAGATATAATAAATGAGTAATTAATTCTGGAACTTTTTTTCTTTTCAGTATAAACATATACAGCTTATGTTTGCATAGGAAGCCAATGATTTCAAAATGAGGAGATGGCAGTATTTTCAATGTTCATTTATGGTTTCTGGCTTTTTTTTTTTAAGCAGAATTTTTCTGTCTTTTTCATAGGGGTTTTAAAGGAAGGAAGTATTCTGTTCCCTGACTTACTAGTGGAAGAAATTGAAGCTGTTAAATACAAACACCGATCTCTGATTTATTGTGAACAGCTTTTCCAGCACATCCAATCAACTAGAGGTATCCTCTAAATGCAAGATTCTGGAAATAGTCAATTTATTATAGTTTTTGGAGTTGTAGGGTAGTATCAAATGTTTGTCTTTTTTTTGGACAGTAATCAATGGTACTTAATTCTACAAGCAGAGTTTTTTTTTCCTTTAACAGCCCAGAGAAAGCAAGAAATAATAACATAGCAAAAAATAAAAAAGTTGTCTTTTTATTGCATATACAGTAGTCTAGGAAAACATGTTCTCTTGTGAACTTCTTTAATTTTTAAAAGCAGTATTAACGTCCATTAAATGGATTCTGTACTCAATTCACAGGTCTTTTTGTCTCTGGGTAATTTGAAATTAATTTAAATCAAATGTAGTTACCCACACTGAGAATAAAACCAACACTGTTTTTATGTCAATGTACATTGGATGGATTTGTGAGTTACAGGTATCATACTGATTAGATGCAAAGTGACTAGGTTTCTAATTATAATTAATTTCTATTCCAATAATTTTAAAAAGTAGCAAACTCAAGAAGATTTTTTACCTATTGCTTGAGTTCTGTGTGGTATAATTAATAGATAAGGTAACAGACTTGAAAATACTTTTCTGTCAAAGAATTGTCACAAGTAAAATGTTCACCATTGTCAACAGATTATAATCTGATATGAAAATAGTCATTCTTGAAGAAAAACTAATATTTGGATTGACAGTGCTGAAATCCAAATAAAGGATCAGATATAATTTTAGTTGCTTTCTTATAAAATAAATAACAAAACATATCTTTTCTTTTTAAAGCTGTCACATGTTTCCCAATGATTATTTCTTAGTACCTTCTTTTCCAAAGTGCCTTACAGACTTAAATTTTCAGGTATATATTGTCCCAATAGGCCCAAATTTATATTTGCTCAAGGGAAAGGTAGTACATTTATTTCTGTTTTGCAATAATTGATTACATATCATTTAAAATTTGTCATTTTGTATTTGAAAATGTAATTAAAGTTTTCTGTTGTATAGTGTTGGATGAATGTGTATTTTTTTTTAATACTTGGCAGAAATTTTTAGAAACTATTTTTTTTTCCACTTTTCCTTTTTAAAGACTTGAAGCTTATCCATCTATATCCCTTATCTAGGCATAACTTTAATGATAATAACTTACCGTTACATAGTGTTTTAAGGTTTACAGAGTTCACCTGTGTTTTCTCATGTCATCTTCATGTCAACCCTGTAAGTAAAGAGTGGTATTCAGTTTTATAAATGAGTCAGCTAAGGCCGAGAGTGGCCTGGCGACTTAGCCAAGTTTACACAGCTGAGTTTCGAAGTAGAGCATCAGATCCATATCTCAAGACTCCCAGGTTTGATGTTCTTCCCACTACTTTCCACTGCATCCACACTCATGTTACCTTCACTTACTAGGACAGATGTCAACTTTTTGGCACAGTTAACTACAAATCATCAAATTCCTGATCATCTCTATTGAAAACCATGATTAAAAAAGAGTAGTATTTTGAATCTTATATTTCTAAAGGCTTAAAATCAAAGTTATTGCACCATAATTATTTTTGTTGAATGCAGAAGAAAAGCCTGGGAGAGAGAAGGGACTTGTTCTTATTTGGTATTAAGTTTCTGAAAATCTGTTTTTAGCTACTTAGTAGCATTTTTCTCCCTCCCACATTTAACTCTGTCACTTAATAAAGGAATTATCAAGTTTATTATAGCTGTCATTGCACTAAGAATATAGTATACTATTGTCATTTTACCTTAGGATGATTTGGCATTTTATATCCTGAGAAAATACTAAAAGTTGTAAGCTGGAATAATTTTAGTCAGCAAGATTTATTAAAGGTTTACTGTCTACCAGGTATTGAACTAAGTACTGGTGGTACAAAGAAAGGCAAAAACATTTTCCCTGCCCTCAAGAAGCTGACATTCTCATGGGAGAGACAACATGTAACTTAACCATGTACATACAAGATATGTATGGAATAGATGAAAAATCATCTCTAAAGGAAGGGACCAGTACCTGGGGGGATGGGAAAACTTCCAGCAGAAGATGGGATTTGAGTAGAGTCTTAAGCTGAGAAAATCAAATATTGATTTACTATTTTATATTTCATTCCATTCTCTAATTTGATTCTATTCTGTAACTGCCAGGACCATGTTTCTTTGTCTCTGAGTTAAGTTCAGAAGTTCATGATTCCAGAAATTCAGTTTTCCTTTCTGAGTTTAGTTTAAAAGTTAAGTTCCCCTATAAATCACTTTAATTGAAAGAAAACTTATCTCTGTCCCACTAGCTCCTGTTGTACAATTAGAAGAAATCTATTATCCTTGAAGGGTTAGGATGGGTGCCAGGAAGTCTGGTTTGTTATCTCTGAAACAGTGGCTATCCTTCAAGAAAGTCTGGTTTACTATCACTGTGACACTAACTAACCACGCAAGTGGGCACCAACAATGAGTTTTCCGTAGTGAAAAGTTTGAAAGAGAGGTTGTTGTTAGCCCTGCATTCCAGACTTCTATCCAGTCATATTGCATTCTGTCACCTATGACACTTCAGACTTTGTAACTAATCATGTGGTTTTCCATCTGTGTTGTATCTTGTTCTTTGTTCTCTTGTACTTCCCAAAACTATGTGAAGGCTAGTAAGCTTTACCTCTTGGTCTTTTGGCTGGCTGAGTTGCTGGAAGAACCATTTTATTGGCGATTGGTAGCTTTACAAGTAAATCCAATATTCTCAAAACTTTGTGCCTCAGTTTACCTTAATTTCAGGTGTGACTGAAGGAAGCCAGAGAACCTGACAGTGGGGTGGGAAAGAAGAGCATTCCCAGACATAGGAGACAGCCAGTAGAAAGGCATGGAGTTTGGCAGTGGACTGTTGTGTTCAAGGAACAGGAAGTAGCCCAATATAGTTGTATCATGGAGTGCATGAAAGAGGATAACAGATAGGAAGACAAGAAAGAAAGAAATGGGCCAGGTTGTGAAGAGCTTTAAATAGCAAATAAGGGGTTTCCTATTTGATCCTGGAGGTAATAGGGAGCCTTTGGAGTGTATTAGGTAGATGAGGAATTGGGGCAAGAAAAAGACATGCTCAGCGGCACTTCAGGAAGATGGCTTTACTAACTGAGTGGTTTGGAGGAGCCTTGAGAGAAGGAGATCAAGAAGGCCATTGCAGTAATATATTGGTGGCTGTATGAGTGGAGAGAAAGGGGACATAGATGAGAAATGTAAAGGTAGACATGACAGGATTTGACAACAAGTTAGATATTCATGGTGAGTATTGAGTAAGCAGTTGAGGGTGACACTAAGATTTTGGCCTGCAGTGACTGAGGGAATGGTAACAACCTAACAGTAGTAGGAATGTGGGGTGAAGAGAGAGTTTAGGAACGCAGTTTTGTTTTGGACATACTGAGTTAGGATGCCATCAGGACATCAGTTTGGGATAATGTAGAATTGGAGTTCAGGAATTATTGAATCCATAGGAACTGATGTGATCAGGAAAATAGAATAGAGGGAGGAGTGAAGAAAAGCTAGAACAGAGCCTTAGGAAAGCAGTGTCATGAAAACCAAGAGATGAAAGAATATCTAGGAAGAGATAGTTATTTGTAGTGTTAAGCACTCCAGAGAATTAAGAGGATGAATATTGAGAAAAGTCCAGTAGATTTGGCAATTAAGAGATCAGTGGTACTGTCATCCAGGCGTGTATAAGCTATTGAATCTACTTTATCTGCTCCACAAATGACTTTATTGATGTTTCTTTAAACACAGAAGCAAGAGGGCTATCATAGACAGGATACCTAATTTGGACAGAGGTTGGAGTAAATGACATCTGAAATCCTCTTCAGGTATTAAAATTTCTTGCTTTTATGGTATCATATTCTAATGCTTATTGCTAATAACCTCCTAGCTTTTCTGTGAACTTACTTTCTATTATAAGAAGTTAATTTTTAAAAATAGATTAGATGGAACAACTAGGTGGCTCAGTGGATAGAGTACTGGCCCTGGAGTCAGGAGGACCTGAGTTCAAATCCGGCCTCAGACCCATTACACTTACTAGCTGTGAGACTCTGGGCAAGTCACTTAACCCCGTTTGCCTTACCAAAAAAAAAAATAGATTGAACTATAATCTTACATCATAATCCACAATAAATTCCATATGAATAAGTGATCTAAAAATAAAAAAAGAACACACCACCACCACAACAAAAAGGGAAGACAAAAGGTAGTCTCTTTGACAGATATGGATACGGGACAAATTTTTTACCAGCTGTGTAGTATGGAAAAAATTATAAAAGACAACAATAGATAATTTTGATTATGTACAGATAAGCAGCTTTGGCACAAGTAGAATCAGCATAGCTGGGATAAGAAGAAAGGACATGGTAAGGGAAATTCTTCGCATTTAACATTTCTAATGAAAAATCTGACATCTAAATCAAAGCTAGCTGTTGTCATGAAAAAATGTTCTAAATCATTATTGATCAGAGAAATGCATATTTAAACAACTGTGAGGTACCACCTCACACCTATCGGATTGACTAATATGACAGAAAAGGGAAATGGCAAATATTGGAAAGGATGTAGAAAAATTGGGACACTAATACACTGTTGGTGGAGTTGTGAACTGATCCAAACATACTGGAGAGCAATTTGGAACTATACCCAAAGAGATATAAACTATGCATACCCTTTGCCTCAAGCAATGTCACTACTAGGTCTATATCCCAAAGAGATTTAAAGAAAAAAAAAGAAAAGAAAAGAAAAAAGAAAAGGATCTATATGTACAAAAAATATACATAGCAGCTTTTTTTGTGGTGGCAAAGAATTGGAAATTGAGGGGGATGCCCATCAATTGGGGAATAGTTGAACAAGTTGTGGTGTGTGATTGTAATGGAATACTATTGTGCTATAAGAAATGACAAGCAGAATTGTTTCAGAAAAACTAGTAAGACATATACGAACTGATACAAAGTGAAGTGGGTAGAATCAGGAAAGCATTGAACACAGTAATATCAATATTGTATGACATCAACTGTGAATGACTTAGCTATTCTCAGAAATACAATGATCCAAGACAGTTCCAAAGGACTTATGATGAAAAATGATATCCACCTCCAGAGAAAGAACTGATGGAGTTTAAATGCAGATTGAAGCACACTTTTTATTTATTTATTTGTTTGTTTGTTTTTGGTGGTCTGGGTTTTGTTTTGCAACATGGTTAATATGGAAATGTGTTTTGCACGACTGCACATGTATAAGCTACATAAAATTGCTTTGCCTTCTCAGGGAGGGTGGGTAGGAAGGCGAGAGAGTATTTGGAACTCAAAATTTTAAATAAATGTTAAAAATTTGTTTTAAATGTAATTGGAAAAAATATATAAATTTTAAAACTCCCTTTGTTGTTTTTGAAATAGTTATTGATGCTGTTTAAAAAAAAAATCAAACTTCCCAATGACTCTGCTCCATTCCATCCCCAATCCTAAGGGAAATTCCTTCAAAACAAATGAAGTCATACAAAATGAATAAATATGGCCATATTTAAAAATGTGTACTTTATTACTTCTCTAATATAGTATCTGGCATACTCTGAACTCAAAATTGGTCACCACATTAATCAGAGTTTGGAAGTGCCAGATTGTTTTTCCATATATTGTTATCATTGTGAGAAGCAGTATGGAATAATGAATAAACATGGCGTCATAGTCCAGAGTCCTGCTTTTGATACTTACTGGCTGTTGAAATTGAGTAAATTACTTAACCGCTCAGTACCCTCAGGAAACTATCTCAGTACTACTAGTGGCCATCTGCAGTGGTGGAGGTAGTGTCTGCAGCTAGGTGGTGCAGTGAATTGAGTGTTAGACTTGGAATCAGGAAATCCTTAGTTTGAATCTTGCCTCAGATACTAGCTTTGTAACCCTGGGTTTCTTTATCTGTAAAATGAAGATAATAATACTATGTACCTAACAAGGTGGTTGTGAGGATTAAATGGGAGAGCACAAACAGTGCTTTGCACACTATGTAAATGCTAGTAAATCATCAAACATATAGCACATTCCTCTTTGTCTTTGTCCTTGTGATATAGCATAGTGGTGGTATCCCTGATTCAAATGACATTTCATTTGATGCCTTTTCTAATCTGTTGTAGATAGATGGACAGATAGATATCTAGATAGATGGATGGATGGATAAATATCTAGATGGACAGATAGAGCTATATGCATGTAAAGTAGCATATCGAGTTCCTCACATTTAATATATAGAATACATAAGAGAGCTAGGAACCTGAGCTCCCGTGTGAGTTATAGGTATATAGACAGAATATGCCTCTGAAAAATTGTAAATTGATTTCCACATGCAGGGGAAGTAGAAATTCCCATCTGTAAGGAAAGCTCCTGATTTGTAGAGGACAACTTGGATAGGATCTCATCTTTAATATGCCCACCCTGGTAAAGGGGAATACCCACGTATAAGAAGGATGATCCCAGCTAGAATAATGCATATAATGGTTTCTCTTACTAGATTTAGGAGATGATGATGATGATGATTTGTAGGTCTTTCTCTCATGGGTTCCATGAGACCTCCACTCTTCCAACTTTAGCTTTTGCTGAAGAAGAGAAAAATGTCTCCTGCATTTTTAAGGGCAAAACCTCTTCTCAGTTACGTTGACTGTCAAATAATAAAATTCCCAGAAGGAGCTAGTAGCCATCAGTTTATATAAATGGTAACAATGAACAAGGGAGCAACAGAAACTAATTGGAGAACAGTTCCTTTGAAATGCCAACTGCTTGAGACTGCAGCAGATAGAGAACAGAGTGGTAGTCTTTCCCTTTGCTCTTCCTCTTCTCTAAGTAAGGGGGAGAGGGGAATGGTGTAACAGAGAATGTAAAGGGTTTGGACAGTTAACAAAAGTGGTGGTCATCCAGGGATAAGGAAGGGAAACAAAGGTATTGGGTACCTTATCTGGGTGGCTCACCAGTCCACTCTGGCATGACTCAGTGATTTCTCTTGTCTCACTAGTCTCCACTTCATCTACTTCTTTTACTTCATCTCTCCACAGTCTCTCTGGCTCTTTCCCACAGTTCCTGGTCAATGTTGTCATCAGCAACAATCCTTAAAAGTCCCAGAGAAGAGACAGAGGCAGGTCACCCAGGGATGGCACATTACTCTAACTCTCAATCTGCCACCAGTACTACACCTGACTAGGGTAAAACTAAACTTCATGTCCTCCTTCCCAGAATCTTCTCCCAATGCCTAGTTCAAATGCCGTGGGTCCTCAGTTACCATAGTAGCTTCCAGCGTCTTGATTGTCCCTAGAATGGAAATCTGGGAGGAGCCATATTCCTCCCTGGGGCCAAAAATGTTGCGGTCTCTTGCACAAATCAGCTGAGGGATACTTGAAACCTGCAAACATAGATCCCAAACACCAAAAAATACATCAATACTATAAAATAACAAGGGTGATTATCCCAGAATCCTAGGTAATCATCCTATGGGACAGTACACAGCAAATACACATCAACAGTACATGAAATACACATAACATGATACAAAGCATTACTTTACCAACTGCTTTAATGACCAGATGCCTAAATTACATGAAGGACAAAATATATGCATGTCCTAATAATACATGCATATACATAATACAAAATCAAATAATTATAGACAGCAAAATAAAACAGCACTAACAGTATTGATAGCATATGAAAACAAAACATGAATACTTTTAGCATGTACACAAACATCAAACAGCAAGATGGTATATAGCTGATAAACAGGTGTTGCTATCCTACATTAATAACGCTAGCATTGATGAATAAACATAATAGCAAAATAAAACATGAATCAAACATGCAATAATTAATGTGTTATGTCAGTAAACATGCAATTCCATCTAAGTCAGTGGTGTTAAACTCAAACAGAAATAGATCTCTGCTGGCTGAATATTGACTTAGAAAACCACAAATTAACATCCATATTGCATATTGCATTTTTATTTTGTTAAATATTTCCTAATTACATTTTAATTTAGTTCCAGAGGTGGAGTTTTGCTGCTTCCTGCACCTCTGATGTAATACATCACTTGGGCAAATTTGAGCATTGTTATCCAGTCAAGTGTGTAACCATCTCTCCATTGTCATCTGTAATATCATGTTAGTCTGTTCACAGGTTGAATGAATCCAGGTGTTTTGTAAGCTGCTGACCTTTCTGACTCTACACCTGTCTTCCTACAAGCTCCTCCAGTATTTAACACTTCTGTCCTTTGTCTTCTTTGTCCGTCTGGTGGATGTGAGTGAGGTGAAATTTCAGTTGTTTCAATTTGCATTTATCTTATTACTAGTTTGACTGTTCTTTCAAATGGTTATTCATAGCTTTCCTTTTTTTTTTTTTTTAATAACTCCCAGTTTCTATCCTTTGGCGACTTATCCACTTAAGAGCAGGAATGGCTCTTGTTCTTAAACATCTGTATTGATTCTCTCTACATCTTTCATGTCCGACCACTATCAAATATTTTTTCCCAATTAATTATCTCTTCTTACTATAATTTCATTAATTTTGTTCGTACTTTTCATTTTTTATGCAATTGAAATTGTCCGTTTCATTTTTTATGATCATTTCTGTCCCTTATTTTAGTTATGAATTTCCTTCTGCTCGCTAGCCATGTTTGTATAAGGGTAATTCCTTCTATTTTCCTCTATTTTTAATAAATGACGGGGGCAGCTAGGTGGCACAGTGGACAGAGCACCAGCCTTGAATTCAGGAGGACCTGAGTTCAAATCCGACCTCAGACACATAACACTTACTAGCTGTGTGACCCTGGGCAAGTCACTTTACCCCATTGCCTAGCCAAAAAAAAAAATGATGGTAACATTATTATTCTTTTTTATATCTAGGTTGAGTATCCATTTAGAGTTTATTATGGCATATGATATAAATATTTTTTATCTAAACCTAATTTTTTGCAAACAAGTTTCCAGTTGTCTCTACAAATTCTTGTCTCATAGGGAGTCTGTTTAACCCCAATAACGGATGTTCTTGGAGGAAAAAGTTCCTTTGACTAAAGTTTATTATCAGAGATGAGTGGCTGGTCAAATTATGGTATATGAATATAATAGAGTATCATTGCACTATAATTAATGATTAACAATATGAAGCAACATAAGAATGCATATGAAGTGAAGCAGACTAAAGTAGAATGAGAACAATGTACTCAACAACTACAAAAATTGAAATGAAAGCAACACAAAAACAAAGTTGAAAGTTGAATAATTACAGTGACTAGATTTGAACCCCAAAGACAAGATGAAGAAATGCACCTCCCTCCTTAGAACAGAAAGATGGGAGACTAGGAGTACAGATTATCATATCCACTGGCAGACATAGTTACTGTGTCAATCAAATAGTCAATAAGCATTTATCCTGTGGTTGGTGCTGGGGATACAAAAACAAACCCAAAATAATCCCCGTCCTCACAGAAGTAATATCTTAAAGAGGGAGACAACACTGTCTTTGTTACAAGAGGAAGGCTCATTGAGTGGGTTGGGAGGTAATAAATCAGGTAATAACTAATATTTAGAAAGGATTCAATAAAACTGTTCAAAAAACCTATTATTAAACAAGACTATTGGGCATGTGTTGCTGTTATTGGGTCGTTTCAGTCATGTCCGACTCTGTAACTCCATTTGGGGTTTTCTTGGCATAGATACTAGAATGGTTTGTCATTTCCTTCTCTAGCTCATTTTACATGTGAACAACTGATGCAAAAAATTAAGTGACTCACTCAGGGTCACACAGCTAGTAAGTGTCTGAGGCAGGATTTGCACTCAAGTCCTCCTGACTTCAGGGCCAGTGCTCTATCCACTGTGCCACCTAGCTGCAGAGGGAAGAGTCTCATATACATCAAAATATTCATAGCACTTCTTGTTTCAAAAAAACAAAACAAAATAAAACAAAAACACCCCTAAAAATACCAAGAAACAACATAGAAACAAGTGGGTATGCATCAATTGGGGAATGGCTAAATAAAGCTATATGAATATGGTATAATATCATTGTGATATAGTAGAAAACAAATATAAAGAATTGAGAAATAGGAAGACTTCTGTCAATTGATACAGTGTGAAATAATCAGAACCAGAGAAAAATATACACAGTGACTATAATGTAAAGGAAGATAACATTAAAGGTCATTAGGACTCAGATCAATGGACTGATTAATCTTGAGTCCAGAGAACTGATGATAAAACATACCTATGTCCTAGAAGGAAACGTTATGGACTATAAATGTGGAATGTGGCATATGCTATCAGACATTTTCATTGTCTCATTTTATTGACTATACTCCTATCATATAATGAAGGCTTGGCAGAGAATGGAAAAAAGTAAAATAACAGTAATGTCATTAAAACTTTTTTATAAATTAAACTTTGTTGGAAAAAAATAAGGGAACTATCTGAGCTACAAATATCTTGACATCAAAATATAATTCTCTTAATAAGCTTCTTAAGAGCTAATGTAAATAGTTTGATTAAACCTGCATGTTTCCTACCTGAGGTAGTTTTTAAAATGGTCACAATAATTAAATATCTGTGAGATTTTTGTAATGTGTATCTATTGATGTGATTTTTGTTTGCTTTAAGCACTATTTCCCTCAAACCCATAGACAGATTCTAATTTAGCCCACAAAAAAAGAAAAAATATTGCCCCGTGCTGTATGAGTGCTAATTTTCATAAGTGGGTTAGCAGTGTGCTTTTAGAAAATGGCACACAATAAAGTTCTTGAGTAAGGTAGGCATAGACTTTCTGTTATTAGCAGCTTTCTGTCTTTACAGAGCCTTTTATGTATCTCATTAACATTTTGGCAGACTTACCCTTGGCAAGGATCAGGTCAAGGCCCCTTGCCAAATACACACAGAAGTAGGCAGCTAGCTACTCATCTTTCCATTCCAACTGTTTTCCTATGCCTTGCCTGTTTGTTGACAACAGTTGCCTTCATGCTGTCACATTAAAAATAACAAGTCAGTGAAAGCATGAGTGAGCAGAGAACTTGAGCAATGAAAGCTTGAGTTATCAGTGTAGGCAGTTGACTTCCCTGACCTTGGACAAGCCATTGACCCCTCATTCAATTTTGCCATTTGTTCCTGGGGCTGACACTTTTTTTTATCAAGGCAGTAGATTAACTAATGCTTCCAAATTACCCTCTATTTAAAATAAGTATTGAATGTGCCCCAAATAGCCACTGTCTCAAAGAGTAAATGTGCTCAATTTCACAAACCTCCTACCCACACAGAAAAAGATCAGCAATGGAAGAGAAGAAAAAAAAATAAGCCCAGGTCAATATTAGCAAAGGAGGTTGATAAATGAAGTAGCTAGTGAGGTGATATAGATCATTCAGGTACAAAATGTGAGACTGTTAGAATACCCAGAGCACCTTCCTCCCTGTGTCATCTAAACAGTTACCCCTGTTCCCTACCTTGCAAAAAGAGAAAAAAAAGTGGAATGGCAAAGGGGAATATTATATCTTTATCATAAAAATAATGTGAGAGGATGTGAAGTTAGATTGTAAAGGCCAACCAACACTTCATTTGGGTAGTTGCCATCAGATGACAGGTGGAGCTTATTTAAGGTAACGGATTTACAAGTACACATTTCACAGGTAGGTGATTGAGAGAAGCAATAATAGAAAACAATTCCTTTAACTGTAGTTTTCCTACAAATATGTAATTCTTAATTTTTAAAACCAGCAATCCATTTAGAAGGGTTAGACAAAAAATAAACTCCTAAGCACAAATTAAGTACTCTTGTCATCACTTAACTGCTATAAGCTATTCTTATCTAGTTATTTGCTTTCTTTTTTAACCTAAAGGAAGTCAATTTTTTTTTCTCATCTCCAGGATTACCCTTTCTCAGTTCTTGGTCCTGTCTATTCTTAGCCCTTGGCTGCTCTTCAGAGGAAAGGTGTTAATTACCTCCTTAACACTTCTCTTTTTCCTCTGAATAGTAACTGTTTTTCATTTCTCTCCAACTCTCCCTTTAGCTATTTTAGCCCATCCTTCTTGGTGAACTGTTTCTTCATTTTCTAGCCTGACTTCTTAAAAAAGATCGACATATTTTTTAAAATATTTTTTATGTTCAATAAATGTTTATTTTTTTAAAAATATCACCAACATTTCCCAATGAGTTGTTTCCCCACTAACCCCAGAAAGAACAAGCCCATGTGTTGTTGTTGTTATTGTCTTTTTTCAATTGTGTCTGACTATTCATGGCTATTCATTTGGGTTTTCTTGGCAGAGATACTTGCCAGTTCCTTCTCCAGCTCATATTACAGAAGAGGAACTGAGGCAAACAGGATTCAGTGACTTTCTCAGGGTCATAGAGCTAGCTAATAAATGTTTGATACCAAATTTTAACTCAGGAAGAAGAGTCTTCCTGACTCCCGGCTCAGCACTCTATCCACTACACCACCTAGTAAATCCTTATAACAAAGAAGAAACAATAGATCAGCAACATTAACCAGTATATAGGAATATACAAAATATATATAAATATGTATGCATTTACATATATATAATGTCTGATTTATATGCATTTTTCCCACACCTGTGTTTTCCCATAGCTGAAAAGGGGAGGGGAGAGGAGGGGATAAAGTAACTTCTCTTATTTGAGACCTGCTTTGATTTTTAAAAGTTTGTATTCAGCTCCAATATTCCTGTTGTTCTTTCCATTTACATTTATTGGAGATATTGTGTATATTATTTACCTGGTTCTGTTTACTTCACTTTGTATAGTGCAGATTTCTTTCCATGCTTCTCTGTATTCATCATATTTGTTGTTTCTTATTGCACAGTAATATTCCATTATATTTACAGGCCACACCGTGCTTATCTATTCTCTAGTCAACAAGTATTCACTTTGTTTCCACTTCCTTGCCAGTACAAAAAATGTTGCTATAAATATTTTGCTGCATGTAGGGCCTTTTTGCCATTGACCTCCTTAGGATATGTACCTAGCAATGGTATCTCTAGGCCAAAAGGTATAGACATTTTAGTCACTGTATTTGCATAATTCCAAAATGCTGTCCATAATGGGACTTTTTTATGTTTTGAACATTAAAATTCACTAAGTTAAATAGAAAATGTTTTGGGAAAGGTTACAGAGGAATGATAGATTTCATAACTTGAAATGAATTGCTCATTTTCTAGGTGACAGTCTCATTTTAGATCAGCTGCCGTGCTATGTCAAATTTCTGTGTTCACGTTTCATTAGGAAACTCTGAAGACACAATCAACAATTCAGCTTCCACAGTGCAGTCTTTCCTAGTTAAGTCCTCTGGAACAAGCTTCATGGCTTGTTGGCTAGATTGCCATTATATTATCATGGGACTCTGTCCTTCCCCATCCCTCACTGAAGTCACATTTTGTTACCTGGATGGTTACAGCCAAAGACCTTAGTCAGAAGCTCTCTTTTCCTCTGTCTCTGTCTCTGTCTCTGTCTCTGTCTCTGTCTCTCTCTCTCTCTCTCTCTCTCTCTCTCTCTCTCTCTCTCTCTCTCTCTCTCGTTTGTTTGTTTTGGTTTGTTTTTAATTTAAGATTGGGTTCCAGCTACTTATGCCCTTCCTTAGGCAACTTGGTGGCCCCCAATTCTGGGGGCTTATCATACTAAGGCTGAATTTTGTGCAGACACCCCTCAGCATAGCCTACTGCATCCCAGAACTTCCAAGCTCGAGAGATCTGCCAGCATTAGCCTCCCTGATCCCTGATTACAAGTGCAGGGAGTATGCTAGTAATTGTTTAACATCAGCCCTCCAGGAAAAAGAAATGTACACTGAACACTTTTAAGTTTAATTGGCATTATTAGCATTCTCACCATCATTTTCTTGATGACAATCAACAAAACAATTTGTAGCATTTAACAATTTGCTCTCAAGACCCAGTTAGAGCTGGCTTCAGCACACTCCTGGCTGTGTCTGCCTTCTTTTAAAAGGTTTCTCCTGGGGCAGCTAGGTGGTGCAGTGGGCCTCAGACTTGACACTTACTGGCTGTGTGACCCTGGGCAAGTCACTTAACCCCAATTGCCTTAAAAAAAAATAAAAGGTTCCCCCTGGTTGCAATCCTATACACTTTATTTTATACATAAAAAAACATTATTCTGAGAAGGGTTCACAAGACTGCCCAAAAGTCCATGATATAAAAAGAATGGAGGCTCTTGCTCTAGTGTTAGTAGTTGGGGGAGGGAGAGGGTTGTCTAGGTTTGGAAAGATATCAGCCAGCATAGTGAATAGAGAGATGGACTCAAAGTCAGGAAAACCCGATGTTGTAGGCCAGGATACTATGAAACAGACACTGAGAAAATCAAATTAACTTCTCTCAAATGCGAGACAATGTGGAACTTGTATCTGTGCTGCTTTGGGAGAGAGAGGAGTAGTTACTGAGCATATTTACTGGTAGACTCGAGAGAGCTGGGGCAGCCAGGTAATGCAGGAAGACTCATCTTAATGAGTTCAAATCCAGCTTCAGACACTTACTAGCAGACCCTGAGCAAGTCACTCACCCCATGTGCCTCAGTTCCTCATCTGGAAAAGGAAATGGCAAATAACTCCAATATCTTTGCCAAGGAAACTAAAAATGGAGTCACAAAGATTGAGACACATGAACAACAAAGACAGCTGTGCTCAGCTGTTCTTCCACTCACTAAAGTAATTGTTTACCTGAACAGGTGAAAAAAAAAGGTCCCTTGGGTCATCAACTCATCCAGCTCAGCAGCAGATTAAGAGACTCACAGATTTCAAGACCCTGCTTATGGTTAAAAGAACCCCTCCTCTCCTTCCCCCACCAACCCTGCAAGATCCCAGAGTGAGCTGGAAGCTGGCAGAGAATATCTACACATTTTGTGCAACCTACCAGGAAGGGCAAATCTAAGCATGTTCCATGACCCCATTACAGTTAGAACCGTAGAGAAAAAGTTGTCCAAGTTCAGATTAACATCCTCGAACCACATAATACGATGTTTTCTTATGCAGAGCTAACTGCTCCCGTTGGCAAAGGGATAAGGATAAGGATAAGGAAAGGAAAAGGGATAAGGGTAGGGAGAGGGATAGGGAAAAAGTATTTTCAGTTGCCTCACATTGAACTTAAGCTGCTGATCTTGGACTCATCAACACCAGGTTCTGATCAGTGGACCCGACTAATGATGCTGGTGGGTCAGTTTTGGAGGGAACTCAAAATTTATTGTTCCTTCTGTGCATCAGGGTTTGTTTCTCAGCCATGTAGATTTAGAAAGTCCAGTCCATCACAAACCAATGAATTAGGCTTATGACACTCTTTATGAGATTGATTTATAAATCAGTTAGTAGGTTAGTCTGATTCTGGATTTCAAGCAATAGAAAACACAGCTGCAAATTCCTAAAACCTACAGAATTCATTGATACAATAGACAAGCCACCAGTGATAAACAAGGGGAAAAAAAAAGATACAAGGATACACACATGTGCCAATATACTCTGTTGGACGCCCCATTTCTCAGCTGTCCTGAGAGGACAGTCTCAACTGGCCCCTTGTGAGGCAAAGCAGAATAGATTCTAGTTAGTTCCTAGAACAGTAGCCCTGTCTAGATATAAAGGGGAAGTTAAGTGACAACACTTAGGGGTAGCATTATTTTTACTTAGAAAGGCAAACGGAGCCTGATCTCTTTCAAATGCACCAGCAGATATATAAGTTGATAGATATTGGTAGAATTCCTTCTGTTTTTCCATCTTTCCCTGTGCCTTAGCCCTCTAAAGACTATTCTAATCCTAAGGGCAACCTCCAGTTACTTTCCCCCCTCCCCAGTGCGATACTTTGTTCTGGCCTGTTTCCTCTTTTCCAAGCTACAGTTAACCAGCTCGGCTTCAGCTTTACACTCTACCCTGGCCTTCTTGCCCTTTCACAGCTCTGCACTTGCCCAACTATAACCCTAGATAACCTGGACTACTTCTACTCCTACTCATGTGCTGAATGAGGAAATCACTCAGCTGTGCTGTGGGTGTGCACTACAAATTTATCTAATCTCAACTGGCTGCTCTTTGCTCACCACAATCCTACTCTTCCCTGTAATTACACTCACCCACTGCTCAAATGGATCCAGGATCCAAAGGATTTGGGAGTTACCTGTAAGAATGCAAACCAATTTATTGATGCTTACCTGTCCAGTGTGACCCTAATCCATGTTCTCCTCCAAAAAATAGGAGGGTGAGGCATGATAGGAGAGGAGATTTACTTACTAAGTGTTGGCCTATCTACTGTAACCCCAATCTACGTTTTCCCAAAAGAACATGGGATGGGGCAGTGAAGATGTTGGGAGGGGAGATTTACTTATTATGTGCCAGGCACTGGGCTAAGTGCCTGCCTATCGAATGTGACCCTAATCCATGTTCTCTCCAAAGAACATGGTGGGAAGCGGGGTGGTGGTAGTGGTGGTGAAGATGATGGGAAAGGAGTGTCCTGGAGGTTTTCCTGGCTTTCCTTGCTTTCTCCAAGTATCACAAAGGCTCCAGCACTCTGATTGTCCCCCTGTCATTTCCCACTTTTGCCATGAAACCCTGTCCATCTTCTTTCTTTTTCATATTTGATGACACCCTCTCCTCCTGTTTTTTGGAGTTCATTATATGTTGTAGCCCTCTCACATGGACTAGAGACTTCAAACACACAGCCCCTCCAACACAGTTTGACAGAATCAGATTAAGATGAAATAGTATTAAAGGTGAAATAGTATTAATTGGGAAATATTTAACAAAATAAATAAAAATGCAATGGAACATAGATAATGTTAATATGTGGTTTTCTAAGTCAGTCTATGGCTCACAAAGATTCTTCTGTTTCTATCCTCTGTTTCTATTTGAGTTTGACACCACTGGTCTAAATTCGTTTCTTCCTTGTCCTTACATTATACTCACTTCTCAACCTCTTGTAATCAAGTTTTCAAGTTTCCTACAACTCAACAAACTGCTCTCCCCCGTGGATATTTGGGGGTATGTTCAATAAGTTATGATAATCTGATAAATTACCCTTGTAGGACAAGTAGATGGCATAGTGGATGCATACATACATACATGCATACATACATACATTTATTTGTTTGTTTATATATCCATAATGGATATAGTAGATAGGCCCTGGGCTGAGAGTCAGGAAGACCTGAATTCAAATTTGACTTCAAACACTTACTAGTTGCATGACCCTGGGCAAGTTACTTAACATCTGTTCACCTCAGTTTCCTCACCTATAAAATGAGAATAATAATAGCACCTGCCTATTGTAAGGGTTGTAAGGATCAAATCAAATAAGATAATGTATGTTAAACACTTAGCACAATGCCTGTCACAAGGTAGGTATTTAATAAATGTTTGTTCCCTTCCCTCTCCTATAGCAAGCCACCCCTCTAAAGAACCAAGTTGGATTGTCTCTGTACCCTTTTGATTAGAGAATCTCACATGAGATAATAGTTCTTAGATTTCTAGTTTTTCAGCCCATTGCCCCACTTCCAGGATAACCTAGGAAATTTATTCTCTGACTCGACCCAGAGTGTTGTCATCAACTATGCTTACAAAGAGGCACATGTTCACAAGACTCAAAGAGTGAAAAGGATTACTTACAGGCCAATGAAATTCATAGAAGGAACCAAAGGAAATAATGATACCTGTTTTATGAGTAAATCTTTCTAAGAGGCCTTTGTTGTCTCAATCACAGTCACTGCCCTGAGTAAGGTGGGTATTTTTCTAGTACAGGGTTTCATAACCTAATTGTCCTGAGATCTCTTAAGTCCATGGATAGATTTCAGGATTTTAGCTAATTTAAAAAAAAATATTTTGATAAATTGCTTGCCTTCTCAGGGAGGGAGGAGGGAAAGGAAGGAAGGAGGGAATTTGGAATTCAAAATTAAAAAAAAACTTTAAAATTGTTTTTACATCTAATTGGAAAAAATAAAATATCTTAAAATATTTTGATGACTATATTTCAATATAATTGGTTTTCTCTGTGATTCTATGTATTTTATTTAATGCATTTTAAAACATTTATAACCCACAGTTCCCAGTTCATCCACAGTGCAGGCATCATGAACTGAACCAGTGAGAGGGGAAGGACTTCCTTCCCCTGTTCTCCTTTTTATTCTGGCTTCAAGAAATGAGCTTGGGGGTGTTTGTTTCTGTTCTGTATTGTTTGTCCTCCTCAGTTTCAGGTGCCAGAGGTGATCCCCATGGAACTGGAAGTTCAAGCCATGGTAGTCTTGGAAGCAGGATTGTAGGCAGGATGGTGTAGCCAGCCAAGCTGGCCTGAAGCCTTGAGAAGCCAGGGTGCCTGGTACTTGATCTCAAGGAGAACATGGACCTGGAACTGGGATCTTCACCCTCTGAATCAAGCTAGAAAGAGTAGCGGGAAAAAAGTGGCTGAAAAGAACATCAGAAAAGTGATAGGAAAGAGTGGCTAAAAGAAAGTGACCAGCTTAGTCTTGCCAGTTTTAAAGACACATGGAGCCAATTAAAAGAGGCTACCCCTACCCTCATAGGAGGGAATGAGGAGGGCTTCATATTAGACAATCTGGACACAGACAGCTGATCAAAGGAGGCTTCCCCCACCCATGTAGTAAGGGATATAGAGGCCTCCAATGTTAGGCAATTTTGTCACAGTCTAATGGCCCCTAAACTGGGCAAGACCAGACAAGCCCTTTTGTTGTTGTTCAGTTGTGTCCAACTCTTAATGACCCCATTTGGGGTTTTCTTGGCAAAGATACTGGAGTGGTTTGCCATTTTCTTCTCCTCATTTTTATTTATGAGGAAACTGAGACAAACAAGGTTAAGTGACTTGCCCAGGGTCACACAGCTAGAAATATCTGACTTGAATCAGGCTTGAACTCGGGTCTTCCTGTCTCAAGGTTCAGCACTTTATCTGCTTTACCACCTAGCTGCCTTATTAATAATGTGTAATCAACCCCTGGTTACACGTTATTCTGAGAGGGCATCCACAGGCTTCACCAGACTGCCAAAAAGGTCCATGCTTTAAGGGATGAGAACCCCTATTCTACTGTGTTTCCTCAGCGCAATCACGAATGTTCCCTGTCAGTGCTCCAAGTCATGAGTTCTCAAAGCAGCTTCACTCTATCTGCCTGTTGTTCTCCATAGCTCCCAATCAATAGATTAGGGCCTGTTCTCAGTCAGTTTGGTAACTAGGCCCTTTTCTATCACTCTGACTGCAGTTCTCCACAGCTCCCAGCAGATGGCATCTGCTCTTCCCTTTCTCAAGGAACCAGCATTGGTGTTGATCATGGTGACTCCACAGTCATATCCTTTCTCCCCTAGTACCCCCATAGAGTCTTTTCCATTTATGTCAGCCCTTCCTACAGGTCTAAGTGCTCAGGACAATTTTCAGTCCTCTCAACCTTCTCCCCTCAACTGTCTCTTCAACTTCTGAGTCCCTCTATAATCAACTAGATGAGGTTATTCAAATTACCTGGTCTCCTATATTTAAAATCAAAGCACCTCTCCTTTTGGTTTCTTTGTCTCCATCTAATTTCAATTAATTTCAGCTAGGTGGCTGAGTGGATAGAGTGCTAGGCCTGGAGTCAGGATCGACCTGAGTTCAAATCTGCCCTCAGATGCTGACTAGCTGTGTGACCCTGGGCAAGTCACTTAACTCTGTTTGTCTCAGTTTCCTCATCTGTAAAATGAACCGGAAAAGGAAATGGCAAACCACGCTAGTATCTTTGCCAAGAAAATGCTAAATGGGGTCACAGAGAGTCAGATACGAGTGAAGCAACTGAACAACAACAAATGGCAAAGCTTAAAGCTCTTATTTAATGATGGAACATCACTGTATGGGTCACCTAGGAATTGGGGTAGATTCTGAAGATGGAGGCCTGCAAGTCAGAGCAAAAATCCCTAGCTTGCCTTTACCATGTGGATGAATGGGTTACACAGATACTGTAATATCTGAAAAGCCTCTCTCTCTCTTTCTCTCTCTCTCTCTCTCTCTCTCTCTCTCACTCTCTCTCTCTCTCTCACTCTCTCTCTCTCTCTCTCTCTCTTCTCTCTCTCTCTCTCTCTCTCTCTCTCTCTCATGCTAAGTGAGAATAGAAGAGAGGCCATAAGGGGGCAAGGGATGAGGCAGCCCCAAACTACCTCAGCAGTTTTGCTGTCACCATCAGTGCTGGCAGCAGAGAGAATGCCAAGATGCTAAGACAAAGGCTGCCGCAGAGCTATTCTGAAGCCATAGAGAACAGATGCAGAGTAGATGGAACCATTCCTGTTTCTGAGAACAGAACTGGCAGTGCCCTCCTTTCTAGTCCCTTGAATCACCCCAACTCTCATGCTTTCCTGGGAGAGTGTTGAGCCTGGACCCCCAATCCTTCTTTCCTAGGAATTGATTTTGCTTTCTGTTTTGCCATTTGCTTAAAAGAAATAATTTTTACCAGATAATGTAGTAATTAATTGCATTGCTGATTTGCGGACATCCTCGTGGGTACATTCAGCACAGAGAAAGCACTAGGTGGTAAAGAACTTAGAGGAGAGGAAAGATTTTCATAACTGCTAGGTCTTCCCAGCAGGAGGTTTGGGCTGAACAAAAGAACTCTTCATTCACATTTTTTATAGATTCTCCAAAGCAGGGAACAAGGACATCTGGATTCTCCTAGGCAAAGGAGTCAGCAGTCCTAGTGGGGGAAAGTTTGTAAGTGAGATGGAGTTAAGCCTTTCCAGAGGCAGTTTGCCTCAGGCACCTCCTATTCCTGTTATTGGGGTGTTGCTTTTCTTGTTCAGTCATTTTTCAGTCATGTCTGACTCTTCATGACCCCATTTGGGGTTTGCTTGGCAAAGATACTGGTGTGGTTTGCCATTTCCTTCTCTAGGTCATTTTACAGATGAGGAAACTGAGGCAAACAAGGTTAAGTGATTTGCTCAGGGTCACACAGCCAGTAAGTGTCTGAGGCCAGATTTGAACTCGGGAAGATGAGTCTTTCTGACTCTAGGCTAGGCACTATCTATCCACACTTTATTCATTGGGACACCTGGCTGCCCTCATTGTTGGGGTAGTGGGGGAGGTTAGGGGCTGAGCCTCAGTTATTATTTAAAGAGAAAGTCCTGCCTGAAAGGAGGAACTGGGAAAACACAGGTCATCCAGGGAGCAGGTCAGCCAAGAGGGAATGCCTAGATCATCATTCACTCACCAATACTCCTTTCCTCTTCTCTCTTGAATCTGGGGCCAAATGTACTGGGGCCAATTGACACCCAAATGTATTAATTATTTTAAAAAATGGAATCTTCTCTTTTTGTGTTGAGACTCTTTTATAATGCAAAAATAACACTTAAAATCATGTACCAAATATACCACAGAACAGAACCTGGCTTGTTCTGCTGCAAGGTACAAGCTCAGGCTAGAAAACGTTAATTTTCCTTTGAAATACTTGATAGTGAAGAACAATGCAGAAGGATTCAGGGGGAAACTGCAGCTTCAATTGATCAGAAATTAAACCATTACCCGACATAATTTACTTGATGACTTGTCAACTTCACATTTTTTCTATTAATAAAGTGGGGCCTCAGAATCCTTGTTTGCATTAGTTTCATAGTCCTTTCAGAAAGTACCTTTCCAGTGGCAGGTCATGCTAAGATGGTGATCTCACTTACAAGAGAAGCATCAAAATATCCTATGAGAGTAGGAAAACCTGCCTCTTTTAATTCTCTTTTCCAGTATGCTACGATCTTAACATAGAGGTGGGGATCGTTATTAATAATTATTCATAATCTTTCAGAACAGGGGTTCTTAACCTAGGGTCTGTAAAATTTTAAAAATATTTTGATTACTATTTCAGTATAATTGGTTTCCTTAGTAATCTAATGAATTTGTTTTCTGCTTTTAATGCATTTAAAAACATTACCTAGAGAAGGGGTCCACAGGCTTCACCAGACTGCTAAAGGGGTCCATGACACAAAGAAGATTAAGAATCCTTGGTTTAGAGGCAGCTAGGTGGTGAAGTGAATAGAGCACTGGCCCTGGAGTCAGGAGGACTTGAGTTCAAGTCCGGCCTCAGATATTGACTAGCTGTGTGACCTTGGGCAAGTCACTTAACCCTGACTGCCTTAAAAAAAAGAATCTTTGGTTTAGTACTTCAAGGTTTACAAAGCCTGAAAGCAGCCCTGTGAGGTAGATGGTACAGGTGTTATTCCCACTTTATTGATGATGAAACTGAGGATCTGTGTTGAGTGACTTGCTCAAGGTCACATTAGTGAATGCCAGAGTCAGGGACCAAAATTCAGGTGTCTGTTCATTCTCTTTCCACCAATATAACAACGTACCTTTTTAAAAAAAAAAGTTTTACTTTTCCCTGAATTACATGTTTTTAACAATTATAATTTTTAACATTCATTGTTTATTTTTTAAGTTTTGAGTTCTAAATTCTATCCCTCCCGCCCTGAGATGGTAAGAAGTCTGATATAGGTTATACATATAACAACTTATTTTTAGGTGATGTAATAGATAGACTACTGGGTCTGGAGTCAGGACAGTCCCGAGTTCAAATCCAGCCTCAGACACTCACTAGCTGTGTGACCCTGGGCAAATCACTTAATCACTGTTTGCCTCAGTCTCCTTTTCTGTAAAATAGAGATAATAATAGTAGCCACTTCACAGCATTGTTGTGAGGATCAAATGAGATAATAATTGTAAAATACTTAGCACAGTGCCTGGCATAAAGAAAGTGCTATATAAATGTTAGTGATTATTATTATATTACTTTAAGGTTTAGAAAGTATTTTTTTCCACTATACCCCAAAGTAACCTGTGGCTTGGGACCCTTTTCCAAGTACCCTGGGGTTCTTACCCGAAGGTGATCAGTTTTTCTCTTTGGCTGATGCCTTAACCCCTGACACTCCAACGAACGCTCCAAAAAAAAGCTCAGGTTTCCCCAAATGTGGGCAATAGGATCCCCATTTCCCACATAGGCTGTCAGTATGCAGTGTAGCTATCAGGTGTGGGAGAGCATTTATTTCACCTGCCGCAGAAAATGCATAAGCTGCAAAGGATTCGCTAGGAGAATCACAGAACACTAAAAAAAAAGCCTATTGGACTCATTAGACAGATCCCTCCTCTAGGCAGTTAGACACTTTTCAGGGTTGCTGAACCAACATTTGTCATTCGTCTTCTTCCTGCACTGTTCAGGTAATTCATAGCAATATTCTAGAGGGTCAGCCCCTCGTGCTGCAGGATCTCTGCTAAAGATCCTCCCTCCCTTCTCCAAGGATAACAGCTGGCATTTAAAGTTTGCAAAGTGCTTTACATATATTATCTCGTTTGAAAGATGTGCTATTAAGGAGATCTACCTGTGGGAGTCTAAAGCTTGACTCATCTCCAGATTACTCGTGAGTTAACTAGCAAGGCCAGAAACATCCATTTTAAGCATCACTAGTCTCTGAACCAAGCTCAGTAAAGGAAACATTGGCAGAGGGTAGTAGCCAGATCCAGGAGCTCTTCTCTCAGACTTACCTAAACAAGGGCAGACTCACCATGGGCTTCTCTTGCAGGTCACCATTTTCTTTTTCTGGCATGTGTCTGCAGCTTCCAAAAAACTCCCATTTAATTTCTTATGCCAACCTACTATATATTGAAACTGTGATGGGGAAAGTTGCAGTGTAGAAAGGATAACTGTACAACTCTTCTAAGATTTCAAGGGTCATCTCATCTAACCCCTTCTTTTCATTTGTTCCAATATACCACTGTGCCCCAGGAAATATTGATTTGGTTCTTTGGTTATGTTATTCATTACTCAGTGAGAGGTATATATTTAAGAGGACTAGCACCTCTGGTGTGAGGGCTGCTGAGCCCTTTGCAGGGCTGCTCATCCACTTTTGGTGTCCCCTTGATTCATCCAACTCTCACCTGTAGCTCCAAGAAGCTGTAGCATGCACAGTGGCCACACCTTGAGAAACCATCTTGGCAGACAGGTTAAACCAGGTTGAGGGTAACCACACAGGCTTCAAACCCATCAGTGAGTTAGGGGGATGTCTACCCCAAGCAAGTGAAGGCTTTCCTCAGTGGAATAGGTAGATGAGAACAATTTGTTCCTGTGGCCATGAGGGCAGCTGACGTAGGTGCCATGGAGTGCTTGGAGCTTGGTTAGACATTAAAGATGCCAAGGTCATTTACTACATCATGGGCTATGGACAGTTATCCTGATTTTTGTCTTGCCACTGGACTTCAGTGACTCAGAAAAAGAGTGATGACTTCCTACAACTCTGTCTCCTTTAAAACCAATTCACACGGGAGTCAAGACATCACCCCATGATGTCATTGGTCCTCATCTAGAACAAAGGACAAACAACAACTTTGCTCAATATTCTCTTTAAGATGATTAAGGCACATTATTAGGTTTGATTTTTGTTGTTTGATTGGGGGGGAGAGGAGGTGGTTAGACTCAATCCATTAACTTCAATGGAATTTAAATTACTTTTAAAATCTTGAATCATAAAGCATGTCCTATCAGTTTTAGAGAGAAAGATGGCTTTTTAAAGATTACTAAGACAACTCTTTAGACTAAGTGCAGTGGCTTTGTTTTGAGCTCTCTTACCTCAAATTATCTTGGATTTACTTATCTGTGTAAACCTTGTATTCCCAACGACCCCACTCTAAGCTCTAAATGCAATATAAGCTCCTTCCAGGGAGAGACTGCTTATTATTCTGTCTTTCTGTCCCTAGCTTCTAACACAATGACCTGTACCTGCAATAGTAAATGCTTATTAAGTTTATTTACTTATCCAACAGGCAAGATAAGAAAGGAGAGAGATATATCTGTTCTGGTTAAGCTCTTCTTCTTAGAACCTGTCACAAAAGGATCACAAAGTGGATTTGTAAGTGGATTTCTAGAACTCCATCATAGGAAATTATACACCAGGAAGTATCATATGCAGGTTCAGAGAAGAATAGAAAATGCCTTATAGTGTTTATAAAGTACTCTCCTCTTTGATACTCAAAAGTGTTTCGCTCTTATTTAATTCATCCCCCCAACATTTCTGTGATCTGTGAAGCACCTACTGACATCATTGCCATTTGACCTATAATGAAATGGAGGAAGAGACCACTTAAATGACATGGCCCAGGTCACATAACAACTTGACAGAAGCTGGGGAATGGAGAACCAGAGGTAGCTAGGTGAGACAATGGGTAGAATACTGGGCCTGGAATCAGGAAGACCTACGTTCAAATCTAACCTCAGACACTTACTGGCTGTATGACCCTGGGCAGGTCACTTAACTGCCACTGCCTCAGTTTCCTCAATGGTAAAATTTGGAGGATAATAGTACCTACTCGAAAGGGTTGTCCTGAGGATCAAGTGAGTAGTTGTAAAGTAGTTTGTAGTAAAGTTTGTAAAGAAGTTAGCACAGTTAGTGCCTGATACATAGTAGGCATTTAACAAACTCTCATTCTCTTCCTTCTTTTTCCAAACAGTTCTTCCAAAAAATTGCCAACTAGCAATAACCATATAAAAGACTGCTTGTAATCATTAATAATAATGTACTTGGAAGTGTACCCCATGGATCATGCTTGGGGAACCTGTAAAGATGATGCCATGAAGTATTCACCATAGATTCTCTGACAACTTCCAAGGACATCTGGAAGTTCGTTCTGAAGGGGTTGAGTTTTGAAATGATTAAGTAACCCTTTTATATGAAGGATGGGAAAGGCCACGGACCCAGTGAACTTTAAAAAGAGAATGACTGCCCCTGCCTCTCTCTTCCTTTGACTTTCCAGGTAGCATTTTATGACTCTGGAATTCCCCATGAGGGCTGGAAGGAAAGTAGCATAGTGACTGCTCCCTAATGACAGCTGGAACAGCTTCTGAGCTAGCCAAGATAAGCTTGAAGAATGGGGATCCTGAAATACATTTTCTGCTTTGTGTTTCCTTCCCTGAGAATTGGAGACCATACAACACTAACAGGAGGGATATGACAAGCCTTGGGACAACTTTGTGAGACTGAAAGGACTGGAGATCCCATGTCCTTTAACAGAAGCTAATTGGTGGCAGGGGTAGTTTCTTCATAGCAGGAGATGACTGGAGAAAGAGCTTAACCCTTGGCCTGGCTTAACAGAAGACGTGGTCCTGTAGGGAACTGTTTCAGAGTCAAGGAAAAATGTCAAATGCCTATCTATCGGTCCTAGGACTGAAGTTTGTCTCAGCCTCCTGGAAAGGTATAACTGTGTTTGTTGTAAGGTGGTACTGCTACTTCTTTAAGATTTTTTTTTTTCCTGACATGGATTTGTGAGTCATCTGTGTTTTTAGCATTTCTTTTGTGTTGAGGAAATAAATCGATGTCCTGTGTCTGATCTAAACTGTACATGGAATGCCTTTCTACTTCCTGCTTTTGAGGAACAAAAATCTAAGCTTTAAGCTCTTTTCCCCCAGGTTCTGGGGTGGGAATGTAAAGAGTCATCAGAGTATGGGAAATGAGAGCCTGCCCTCTCCCTTTAGAAGCCAGGTTCCTCAACAACTGAAGTTTGTCTAGTCTGGAACTGAGAGAGATCGCTGAAGGAGAGAATGAGCAGCTCCTGGGCTCAGTAACAGTTATTATTGTTGTGATAAGAAAAATGCAAATTAAAACAATTCTGAGGTTTCACCTTATATCCAGCAAATGGGCCAAGATGATGTGAAGAGAATCAAGATTTTCATATTAATTGATATATGTAATGAATATACTAATAATTTAGATTTCTTAAGAGCTGCCTCTCTGGCTCAGGAGTCAGACTTACAATGCAATGATGAAATGATCAGTCAAACCCTTGACAAGAATCTCATATCATTGCATTCTTGTGCTTGTGTACCTTAAGTAAAGCGAATCAAAGATTGTCCTGTGGGTCCTGTGACCCACCAAGTAACGACTCCCAAGGACCTGAAACAATGCTGTTCCCACAGGACTTCAGGACACCGTACCTTAGTGATTGTGGGACTTGTGGGCTTGCCCTGGGAAACTACTGAGGCTCTGGAAAACAAATGTTCATAATCCACCTTTCCCTCTCCCTTCCCATGGTGATTTATATAATGTAATCTCTGTCTTCACTTCAGCAAGGTGGAATTCTGATCAGGAGAGTTCCTGATCTGCAAATCTGTTCCTCATAATAGAACTAATTATTTAAACCACTACCCCAATTACTGGCACTTTGTCTCTGGACAGCTGTTTTGTCATTCTCAGGTAAGAGACTGGCTCAGTAAAAAATCCTATTAATAATAACAAAAGATGGTAAAAGTCAATATTGGAGGGGTTGGAAAGACAGACACACTAAGAAATTTCCAGTGGGGCTGTGTGTGAATTGTTCCATTTGTTCTGGAAAGTAATTTAGAATTATGCTTAAGAAGAACAACTCAAAATGCCCATACCCTTTGACCCAAAGATCACACTGCCAGACAAATACCCTAAGAAGGTTAAAGAGAGAAAGTCCCAATGGATACCAAAATATTCATAGCTGCACTTTTTTGTCATAGGAAAGAGCTGGAAACAAAGTAAATAGATGCTCATTGATTGGAGAATGGATAAAGAAATTGTGGTTTCACAAATGTAGTGGAACATTATTGTGCTGTAAGAAATAAACATTGCTCAGAAAAACAACGTACATAATAATAACAGCAATGTAAACAGAAAGAACAAAAAAGTCGACGTGGTGATTGGTTTTAATGAACTAATTTTTTCCCTTTTAAAATCTCTGTTACACCATTCACTTCCTGACAGACAGGGGGTTTTTTTGTTGTGGTTCAGTTATTTTTCAGTGACTCTTTGTGACCCCATTTGGGGTTTTCTTGGCAAAGATACTGGGGTGCTTTATTTTCTTCTCCAGCTCATTTTATAGATGAGGAAGTTGAGGCAAACGGGTTAATTGACTTGCCCAGGGTCACACAGCTAGGAGGTGTCTGAGGCTGCATATGAATTCAGGTCTTCCTGACTCTAGGCCAAGCACTCTATCTACTGTGCCCCCTAGCTGCCCTCAGACGAGGAGGTGATGAACTTAAAATGTAGAAAGAGACAAATTTTTGGGATGTGGCTAATATGAGAATTTGCTCCATGGAGACAAGTAGGAGGGACAGATCAAATTTTTTGTTTTAAAACAAACACTTACTTGAAAAGTTAAAATTATAAACTATTTTAAAAATCTTTGACATAAAGGATGACGGAGTAGAGGAGGAGGGAGGGATATATTTAGAAATGAAGGTGATAAGAAAATGAAAGATATCAATAAAAATAAGACTTTTTTTTTTAAAGGAAACTGAAAATGGAATTCTAGTTAGTAGATGCCCACATCCCTCTCCTCTTTCCTATGGGGAGCTCTGCCTTTTAGGTCAAGCTGGGCAGAATAGAGAAGAAGGAATATTTGCCTCCTTCTAGGAGGTACTACTGTTTCCTTAGTGAGTTCACTCTTAAGATTTGGGTAGCAGATTCGCCTTCTCAATTGTAAACAGCTACCTGACTCCTGAGCAAGGAGTAGTAAGACTGGCTAAGAAATAGAATACTCCATTCTTTGTGTATCAAGATTAAGAAAGCTGGATCTGGACCAGGAGGCTGAGGACTCTATAGTTTCAGGTTAGCAAAAATGAACTGGACTCTGTTCAGCTTAGGCCTAGAAACCACCTTTTCTCAATGAAACAATTTTGCAGTTCTAGATGATGAAAGCTCATTTAGTGGCTTATTCTGGCTCTGCTTTATACTATATGAAATCGTGGTGTTTTGCTGCCAACTGTAGTAAATTGTGGTCAGCTGAGGATGTTTTCAATAGGACGTCTGTGGTTTTGTGCAGAGTGAATGCTTCCTGAGAAATGCTTGGACAACTGACACACCAGAGATTGGATAAAATTAATTCAAGGCAGACGGTGGGAAGAGTCAGCAACACTTTTGGCCAAAACTTTTTGTCAAGTTTTCCAAAATCTGAGACAGCACCAAAATGATATACTTTGTATATTTTTACATTTTTAAATTCTGGTTAACAAACACCAAATGATACGAATATTTCCATATGCAAAGCAGAACAGAAAAAGAGGATTGTATATGAAACTGCAGATTACCACCATGTGCAGCTTGGGCTTACTTTCAAAGTACATGACAAATTTATCATGTAGCTTTTTTTTCCCCAAACATTTATTAAACGCCTACTATAGTACACCAGTTGGGGAGGTAGGTGGTGCAATGGATAGAGCACCGGGTCTGGAGTCAGGAAGACTTATCTTGCTGAATTCAAATCTGGCCTCAGACACTTACTAGCTGAGCCTGGGCAAGTCACTTAACCCTGATTGCATCAGTTTTCCTCTTCTGTAAAATGATCTAGAGAAGAAAATGGCAAACCACTGCAGTATCTTTGCCAACCAAACCTTAAATGGGGTCGCAAAGAGTTGGATGTGACTGAAACAACTGAAAAACAAGAACATTTACCAGTTATTAAAGATACAAAGAAAAAAACCCCAACCAGTTTCTGCCTTCAAGGAGTTTATGGTCTACTGGAAACTAGAAATTGTGGTATATTAGAAAGAACACTGGATTTGGGGTCTGAAGACCTGGCCTCAGATGTAGATTCTGCTACTTATTAATTACATTGTTTTGGAAAAGTTGCTTAAATTTTCTGGGCTTCAATTTCCTTATATATAAAATGAGGAAGGTGGGACTAGATCATCAACATATCTCTCAGCTCTAAAATTTAGGATACTATGAAAGCATAAAGGAACTAAATTGATGTGGGTTGGAGTTTTTTTGGGTAACATTTCAACATGTAACTTTAAAAGCTGCCTTGTCTATTTATATCCCCCTCTTTCCTTCTCTCTGTTCTCCTCTATGCATTTTAAAAAATGCTTCAATGATGCTTTCTTTCCTTTCCTTCCTTTCTTCTTCCTCCCTTCCCTTCTCTTTCTTCTTTCTTTTTCTTCTTCCTTTCCTTTTTTCCTACCTTCCTCTCTCTCTTTCTTTGAAGTTTTATATCTATCCTACTTCTCTATCCCAATCTCCTCTGTCAATAAAATATTTTTTATTAACAAAAAAATCAAAATTTGCCACAAATATGCATGGTTAAGTAAAACCAATTCCCACCCTGACGATGTTTAAAAACACATGCCAAATTTTGCATCTTGATTCTATGACCTCTCTAACAGAAGGTGGGAGGGGGATGCTTAATTATCAGTCCTCTAGAATCTTGGTTACTCCTTGCATTGATTAGTTTCTTGAGTTTTTCAAAATTGCAAAATGATTTACTTTTATTGTCATACCATTCCACTGTGTATTGTATTTTAGGAAATAGTAATTCAGTAGGATACAAAGTATTTAGGCCAACTCTTTAGCTATCATAGGAGATAGAGCAGGAAGTACACTGGCTCTGGAATCATGAGTTCTAACCGCTCCTTTGATGCACACTACCTATCTGACCTTAGGAAAGTGACTCAGTTACCCTGAGCTTCGGTTTCCTCTTCTGTAAAATTAGGGGTTAAGCTCAATGGCCTTTGAGGTCCCTTCTAGATCTAGATCTGTGACCCTGTATGATTACTGCAGCCCAATAGCACATGGTTTTATATCAGTTGTTTACCACATCAGAAAGCAGCAGTCATGATATCAAATGACATGCCTAGGAGGCAGTTCACTAGAAATCATAGTGAGGCAAAGTATATAATTGTAGCCTTTCTATGGCAAGTAATGATGTATAAAAGCATTGACAGCTGATGTGTAGGTGGTCTAAATTAAATAGATTCTATAGGACAATCTGTTTTAAATGGTCTACTCCAGAGGTGTCAAATATAGGGCCAGTCCCCATTGAGCAGAACAAGATTAAAATGCAATTGGGAAATATTTAACAAAATAAAATACAATAAAACATTGATAATATTAATATGTGGCTGTCTAAGTCATTATGTGTCCAGCAGAGATCCTTACATATAGTTTAGCGGCCTTTTTCTATTTGAATTGGATACCACTGGTGCCAAACTACTACTGGAGTAATCTACTAAAGTTGAAGAGAGTAGGTATGTTGTCAACCATTCTGTTTAACACCTTGCACTAAGAATCTCCAGACATATAACAGTATATATTTTGTTGATGTTACTAATAACAAGAAGAATAAAATAAGTCCCAAAGTTCCAATGATCTATTCTGTATTCTATTCTGCTCAACCTTGTCCTGCCCTGAAGTGATCTATCTGCAAGTCTAACTAAATTCCCACCTTCTATGGGCTAAATTCCCACCTTCTATGGGTTTATACAACAAGTCTTTCCCATCCCTCTTCATTCTAGTGCCTTCCCTCAGTTATTTTCTATTTATCCTGTAAGTAGCTTCTTTGTATGTATTGTTTGCATGTTGCCTCCCTTTTTAGATTGTGAGCTCCTCTAGAGCAGGGACTGTCTTTTGCCTTTCTTTGTATCCCTAATACTAGCATGGTACTGTTGTGGTATGAGAGGTTGAGAGGTTGTGACCCCTCAAAGACTGAAGTACATGATGGATCGTCTGGAATGAATTCACAGACTCAAGCATTCTTTAAGTCAAGGTGCCAAAGTACTGCGCCACCTAGCTGCCCCTTACAAGATACTCTTGACTGGGCATTTTCCCTGGTTGTCCCTGGAATGTTCTTCCTCCTCACCTTGGCCTCCTGGTTTCTTTTAAGATTCAGCTCAAATTTCACCTTCTGCAGAAGGCCTTTTCTATTCCAACATTCCTTTGTACCTCCCTTCCACCAGAGACTTTCTTCCAAGATTACCTTCCTTCCAGCAGTATATGGCAGGTAGGTGTCCCAGTGGATAGAATCTCTGCCTTTAAGGACTTTTTTTTCCTGTTAATCAATGAAAGTTTATTAAGGGCTTACTATGTGCCAGACACTGTGCTGGGGATACAAAAAAAAGGCAAAAGACAATTCCTGTCCTCAAGGAGCTCACAATAAGATGAAAGAGACAACATGAAAACAAATACGCACAGAGAAAATACATACAGGCTAAATAGGAAATAATTAACTGAGGGAAGACACTAGAATTAAGATGATATTTTAGTTGGGATTTAAAGAAAGCCAGGGAGAGTAGTAGTCTGAGCAGAGGAGGGAGAGTGTTTCTGGTATTTGAGATAGCTAGAGAAAATGGACAGAACAGAGAGATGGAGTGTCTCATATGGTTGAAGATTATGTGGTGGGAAACAAGGTCTAAGATTGGAAAGGCAGGATGGGGGTATGTAATGAAGGGCTTTGAACACCAAGCAGAGCTTTCTGTATTTGATCCTGAAGTGGATAGGGAACAATTGGAGTTCAAGTAGGGGGAAGATACATGCTTTAGGAAAACCATCTTAGTGGCGGAATGGATGATGGACTGGAGTGGGTAGAGACTTGAGGCAAGCTGACTTACCAGCCAGCTACTGCAATAGTTCAGGTATGAGGTGATGAGGGGCAGTCATTACTGTTAAATACAGACTACATACAAAAATAATTTTATACAATACAGATACAAATAAATACAGGCTATATAGAAAGAAAATTTTACAAGGGAAGAAATTCAGGCCCAAGCTGTACCAGTGATTTTGTAAATGAGTATACTAACTACCTCAACTTGCTTGAGCTCCCCAATTATCCAGGTAACCAAGAAGAGCTGTATGAGGACTGGCTGCATTAACTAAGATACGGAGTGGCTTGACATACCAACAATCCTTTTCTGTGACCCAGAGGCAGCTGGAGGTGTACAAAATCAGCAGCTCTACAGCCAACTAAGCTCATACCTGCCTTGAAACAGACCCTGAGCCATTTGATGGTTTATTGACTTTCCAGAAACATCCTTATTTTCAGAGACTCCCCTAACTGTTGTTTATGGGGCTCTGTTTTATAGTTTTTTGAGGCACCCCTTTATCTTATTGTTTATGCTCAAACTTTGAACTGTCAGGATTACTCATCCCAAGAATTTTACTTGTCTGCTTAATAAAAATATTAATAAACTGTGTAAAAATCTTCTTTAATTTCACAGACATCTTCTTTCCTTTAGGGAAAAGGGGGATTTAGATCTCAAGGACTGGCCTTTGCCTCCTTTGGGTATCTTCCCTCTTTGGGGAAAGGGAGATCTAAATTCCCTTTGAGAGTGTCTGCCTCTGTTTACAAGACAAAGGAATTCACTTGCCTGAGGTCACTTCTCTGTCTTGGAGCTGTTAACAACTCAATAGTGGAACATAATATAAAGTCACAAGGATTAAATGCATAGTCAGCCACAGGTTAATTACAATTAATTACACTTCTCAGTTCACATGGTACTGAGGGAGGAACTACATCAAAACACTACCTTAACTCTTGCACATCTGAGCATGGTTTCCCCCCCCGCATCAAATCTGGAAAATCTACCCAAAACTTTTTGGTTCTCCCTATTGTACCAGAGCAGAAATCTGATTTTTTTTTCTTTTTCTCTTATGGGGTGTTTACAGTACCTTATTGCAAAATTTGGTTGATATTATACAATACCATACATATATTTTAAGCATTTCTGAATTCCTAAACTTTTTCTGTATCGTCCTTTGGCCTGTAAGTGTCATCTGTGGCTTCAGAAAACTCCCAAAAAAATTCCCATGTAATTTCTTATGCTGACCTGGGATATATTGAAACCAAGATGGGGAAAGTCTCAGTGTGGATGGGATAATTGCACTCAATGGTTCTTAGAAGGTCCCTTCCTGCCAAGCGTTCTCCACTTCATGATAAATAGCTCCTAAAGCCCTTTATATAATCACATTTGATTCTCACAGCAGTCCTCTAAAGTTGGTGATATTATTGTTGTTTACGTTTTATTCATTCAATAAACATTTATTAAGTGCCTAATATTTGCCAGGCACTGTGCTAAGCATGAAAAAGAGGCAAAAGACAGCTCCTGCCCTCTTACAATTGAATGAAGAGACATGAAAATAAATATATTCAAAGAAAACTATATATAGGATAAATAGGAAATATTTTTTCCAATATTTTAACATTTTTATTTAAAGTTTTGAGTTCCAGATTCTATCCTTCCCTCCATCTTTCCCCTCCCCCCTCCCTGAGATGGTAAGCAATCATGTGCAATTATGTAAAACATATTTTAGTCATATTAATCATTTTGCACAAGAAGACTCAGATAAAAGGAAAAAGTGAAAGAAAGTGAGAAATAACATGTTTCAGTCTGTATTCAATCAACATCAGTTCTTTCTCTGGAGGCAGATAGTATGCTTCCTCATTAGTCCTTTGGGATTGTTTTAATTGTATTACTGAGAATAGTTATCATATATAACATATATATGTGTGTATATATATATATATATATATACACACACACACACACACACACATATAGTCATTCATAGTTCTTCATTGAACAGTATTGCTGTTTCTATGTAACATACAACATTCTCCTGGTTCTGTTCACTTCATTATGCATCAGTTCATGTAAGTCTTTCCAGGTTCTTCTGCTCTTCATTACTTACAGCTCAGTAACATTCCATTACAATTACATACCACAGCTTGCTTAGCCATTTCCCAATTGATGGGCATCTCTTTGCTTTCCAGTTCTTAGCCACCACAAAAAGAGCTGTTATAAACATTTTTGTATAAATAGGTCCTTTCCCCCTTTTTTGGATGTCTTTGGGATGTAGACCCTAGTGGTATTGCTCAATCACAGCGTATGCACAGTTTTATGTCCCTTTGGGCATAGTTCCAAATTGCTCTCCAGAATGGTTGGATTAGTTCACAATTCCACCAACAGGGCATTAGTGTCCCAGTTTTCCCACAGCCCCTCCAACATCCATCATTTTCCTTTTTTGTCATATTAGCCACTCTGATAAAGTTTGAGATGGTACCTCAGAGTTGTTTTAATTTGCTGATCAATAGTGATTTATAAACATTTTTTTCATATGACTATAGATTGCTTTGATTTCTTTGTCTGAAAATGCCTGTTCATATCCCTTCACCATTGATCAATTGAGGAATTACTTGTATTTTTTATAAATTTGACTCAGTTCTCTATATATGTGAGAAATGAGGCCTTTATCAGAGATACTTGTTGCAAAATTTCCCCTCCAGTTTTCTGCTTTCTTTATAATTTTGGTTGCATTGGTTTTGTTTGTGCAGAAACTTTTTAATTTTTAATCAAAATTATCTATTTTACATTTTATAATATTCTCTATTATCTTCTTGGGTCCTAAATTCTTCCCCTACCCATAAAGTATTAGATAAACTATTACATGCTCTGTTAATTTGCTTATGGTATCACCCTTTATATGTGGATCGTATACCCATGTATCCACCATGTATTTGGTGTGAGATGTTGGTCTTAAATAGGAAATAATTAACAGGAAACACATTGGAATTAAGAGGGGCCAGGGAAGGCTTCCTGTTGGAGGTGGACTTTTAGTTAAGATTCAGAAAAAAGAAGCTGGCTGAGAGAAGGTAACTGATCTCAGGGAGGGAGGATCCAAACTCGGGTCTTTGCCAGCCTCCTAGACCAGGGCTCTACTCTAAGCGCGAGCCACGTAGCAGCCCCAGGGTTTGGGGCTTAAAGACCTCCCGGCACAACAGCAGCAGCGGCGTGTCTCCCGATTGGTCCCACCCAGGCCCCGCCCCCTCAGGTAGGGCGACTTTAAATTGGCCAGGAGCGGTCCAGGTGGGCTATCCGGGGAACAGTCAGAGAGCCGGTTTCCTCGACAGCTACTCTCCCTTGCGGCCTCGGAACTTCGAGAGTGGCCCGCGCCCGCGGCTTGGCTTCTTAGTCTCTTGGATAAACCCGACTGGGCCAGGGTGGGAGACGACAGTAAGAAGTGTCCGAGAGAGAGGAGGGGGCGGGGAGTGTAGGTGACGTTGCCAGGGGCGCGTGCTGGGCGTGACGGCATCTGCACGAGCCTCCGGGGGGTGGAGGCACAGACCGAGGCGGTGGCCGCGCGAGAGCAGGTGAGCGCAGAAGCGGGAGCGCGCGAGCGCGGGACCCCTCTCCCTTCGTCCCTCAGCCCCCTCCCTCCCCCACTCCGCCGCCGGTCCCCCTTGCGCAGGGAAGAGGCTGGGGCTTAACGGGGGCCCGCTGCTTTCCTCGGCTCCTCCCGGGAAGGGCGAGGCCCGGCGGCCGGCTAGTCTCCCGGTCCTCGGAGAGAAGCAGGTTTTTCTCCTCCCCCCCCTTACCCGGGGTGGGGAGGGACTTGAGCCGGCCGGCTCTGGGCGGAGCTGGGCCCGGGCGCCGCCCCCGTCGCTAACAGCCGCCGGGTTGGCGCCGCCGACGCGTTCCCGACGGGGCGAGGGATCGAGCCCCAGCCCCGCGGAGGAGCGCCTTCCCGGGCGTCGGCTCTATCTCGCCTCAGTGCCCACCCCGAGCCTGAGACCGCCGGGAGAAAGGGGAGGAGGAAGGGGAGGAGCCTCCCTCTCATTAGCGTCGTGGGGTGTGTGGAGGCCGCGTGCGGCGGCGGGGCGGGGCTGGAACGGCGTCCTGGGGCCCCTCCCTGCGGCTTTTTTCGATTTCTTCTTATTGTTATTTATTTATGTTGTTTTTTTGAAGGCTTCAGTTCTCTTTGAGCCTCCCTGGTCGTTACTTTCCTACGTCACTCTGGGAGTGTCTCTGAAGCCTGGCTCCGCCCGCCCCTCTTCCCCCCGCCGCCCGCCACTCCCTAGAGCTCAGTAAATATTTTATGTCGCTTAGCAGGGAGGCTGGAGAACACGCTGTGCTTCCAGGACGGGGAGGTGGGGGGAATTATGCTTTCCTGGTTAGTAGCCCCTCTCTGATCGGGTGTTTAGTCGTGCCTGTGGGCGTTTCATACAATCACAGAGCGTTGGAAGGCCGACTTCCATGGATGAAAAGACCCCTAAGTCTGACATACTACAGAAGTGGTCATGCACCTCTGCTTGAAGATCTCCAAGGACTGGGAAACCACTACCTCCCAGAACGGCCTTTTCTAGTTTGACAGTTCTAATTGTAACGAATTTTTCCTTTAACCCCAAGCCTAAATTTGCCTCTGACTTCTCCTGTGCTTTGCTTTTGGTCTACCTCCAGGGGTCGAATGAGACAAGGGGTAATCCGTTCCTCTACATGACTGATCTTCAGGTACTTGAAGATGGCTGTCTAGACGTTCCCTCCTCCCTCAGTCCCCAGTCTTCTGTATATATCCCAGTACTTCCAGCTTATACATTTGCTTTCAAGAAGTTGGGCATCTTCCTAGTCCCACTGCTTGCTGCACTTGAATTGGTATTTTTAAGGATAGCTCGTGGTTTTTAGAGGATAGGTTTTAGAAAGGTCCATTTGAAATGGCAGAGTATTGACAGCTAGTTGTAATATTACAGCCTTGGTGTCATGTTTGTAATATGACAAAAGTTTTCAGTGTCATAATGAAAAATTCCAGGAAATCAAATATTGCCTCATTGATGCCTTATTGCACTGCCATTCGTTTTTTTTTTTTGTAAGGATCTTTTTTAATGGCATCAAATTGTTTAAGAGATAGCTAACCTCTGAGTCAGGAAGATCAGTTTAGTCTTGCTTGACCCATACAGCGTGACACTGAGTAAGTTACTTAGCCTCCCAATGTCCCAGGCAACTCTAAAAAAATTGCACCTTTTATTGCTGGAGTTTAATATTTGGAAGTTCTGTATACCACTTAAATCACAGATTTAAGCTAGCCCGTTCAACTTGGCTAGCTTGTCCACCAGGGCAAACCACCCAGGTGGTTCAAATTTTGTTGACCCTTCAAAGCTGGCCCCTCTAACACTTCAATTACATTAACATCGAGGAAAAGTAATTTCTGTAACTCAGCTTACCAAAATGGAGGTAATTTAGCTCAGTGGGGCTGAAGAGGAATACCAACCCTAGTTTACCAAGCTTCAGGACCTCTAGGAAATTTGTTTTCTGTCCTTGACACTTTGATCTGCTATATGCATTTCAGTCATTCATTTAATTAGTACTATTATTATATTTAAGGACCTTCAAGGCAATCTGGAATTTCAACCTGGAATTCTATACCTCTTTAATCTGATCTAATTTTACATTCTCCTTCATACACCCTACCTTTCATCTAAACTGCACTACCAGCTGTTGTGCCCTGAACTTGATCATCTCTCTTTACCTATATGCATTTGCATAAGCCACCTCTCCTTCCTAGAATGTGTTCCCCTCTCATTTGACCCTCTTAAAATCCTCATCTTTCTTATTCTGCAAGCCATCCCTGATCCCTATCCTATCCTCTTCTCCTCCTGTCCCCCATGCCTTTTCTTTTCACATCCCCTCAAAGTGCAAACAAAGTGCTCTGGGAGTTCAGAGGTAGCAGAGATTACTTCTGACTGGGTAGATCAAAAAACAACAACAACAACAACAAAATGTGGAAATAGAGGCACTTGGGCTGGCTCTTAAAGAAATGGTAAGATTTATTCTGTCTTGTGGGTCAAAGGGCATTCAGGTACAGCATAAACAAATATAAGTTATGTTAGGAGAACTTCCAGGACTTCAGTGTGGCTGAAGTGTAGAGTGGATAATAGAGATGAGACTTCTGTGTTATCACACTGTTGTGAAAATTTATTAGATTCCTAGCATACTAAAATACTACCATTATATATCCCTATTTAGGATTTGATAGCAGTGAATCAGGGGGCTGTATGGGTGGTGAAACAGGGATTGTTGCAAAGTCTAAATGTCTATGTGTGCAACACCAGGATTTCTGTGATAGACCATGTGGAGGTGGAACAGTGGACCTGAACTATAGCTGTTCCTCTGAGATCTTGAATTCACTTGGGAGCCCTATTCTGGGTATGTGGTTAGTTTGTGACTTTCATTGGATTCTTAGTAGGTAGCTTAACAAAACTGAGCATAGAATGGTGTGCTAAAAGCGTTCATCTTATTTTTCCGTCTTCTTTCTTTCTTTCTTTTTTTGTTTACTTTAGTCCTGAATTTTCTCCCTGCTGCCCCTGAGAAGGCAAGAAAAATACAACCCATCTATGTAGTCATGAAAAATACATTCCCACATTAGCCATGTTTGGGGCAGTGTGAGGAGGGCGGAAAGGGAAAAAAGAAAATGTGCTTCAAAATCTGCACCCTGAGTCCATAACCTCTCTATCTGCACTTTACATCAAGAGTCCTTTGGAATTGTGGTTGGTCATTGTGTTGATCAGAGTTCCTAAGTCTTTCAGAGTTGATTATCTTTTTTATTAATTTTATGCTGTAAGAAATGGTGAGCAGGCTGGTTTCCAAAAAAGCTGGAAAGACTTATATGAACTGATACAAAGTGAAATGAGCAGAACCAGGAGAACATTGTACACAGTAACAGCAATAGCGTATGATGATCAATTGTAAATGACTTAGCTGTTCTCAACAATACAGTGATCCAAGACACTTCCAAAGGACTCATGATGAAAAATGCTGTCCACCTCCAGAGAGAATTAGAGTCTGAATGCAGATAGAAGCATACTATTTTTCACTTTCTGTATTTTTTTTATGTTTTTTTTTCCCCTTTGGGTCTGTGTCTTCTTTCGCAACATGACTAATATGGTCATATGTTTTACATCATTGAACATGTATAACCTATGTCAAATTACTATCTTAGGAAGGAGGGAGGCGAGGAAGGCAGAGAGAAAATTTGGAACTCAAAATGTTTTTAAAATGAATATTAAAAATTGTCTTTACATGTAATTAGGGAAGAAATAAAACATTTTTCAAAAAATTGCCATGCACCAGGTTACGGTAGTAGCAGTGGTGACAAATTGAAGTCAGTCTTTTATTTGCTCCTACCTTTGCCAAAGACTCGTGTACTGAAAATGGTGTAGAAAGAGCGCTGGAGAAGAAGATATGGGAAAATTGGAACACTAATGCATTGTTGGTGGAGTTGTGAACTGATCCAACCTTTCTGGAGAGAAATTTGGAACTATGCAAAAAGGGCTATAAAAGGGTGCATACTCTTTGACCCAGCAATACCACTTGTAGGTCTGTGTCCCAAAGAGATCATAAAAATGGGAAAAGGACTCACATGTACAAAAATACTTTTGTAGCAGCTCTTTTTGTAGTGGCAAAAAATTGGAAATTGAAGGGATGCCCATCAGTCGGGAAATGGCTGAACAAGTTGTGGTATATGAATGTAATGGAATACTATTGTGCTATAAGAAATGATGAGGAGGAGGACTTCAGAAAAACCTGGAAAGACTTGTATGAACTGATGTAGAGTGAAGTAACAGCCACGTTGTGTGATGACTAACTTTGTTAGACTTATCCCTTCTTAGCAATGCAAGTATCTAAGACTACTCCAAAGGACTCACGATGGAAAATGCTATCCACATCCAGAAAAGGAACTATGGAGTCTGAATGCAGATTGAAATATATTATTTGCTCTCTCTCTCTCTCTCTCTCTCTCTCTCTTTCTCTCTCTCTCTCTTTCTCTCTTTTTTTCATTTCTTCTTTCTTGTGGTTTCTCCCATTGGTTCTGATTCTTCTTTACAACATGATTAATGAGAAAGTAGGTTTAATATGAATGTATATGTTAAGCCTATATCAATTTACATGCTATCTTGGGGTTGGGGGAGGGGAGAGAAGGGGAAAAAATTTGGAACTTAAAATCTTATGGAAGTGAATGTTGAAAATTAAAAATAAATAAATATTTTTTTTAAAAGAGCACTCACTGGATTTAGAAAGAGGAGGCCTCATTTTCAGTCCTAGCCCCATTGGTTAATGGCTCTGTGAAAATGGTCAAGTCACTTAACATCTCTAAGCCTCTCCTGTTAAGTGGGGTTGACAGTAAAATCACTTCTCAGAGTTGCCATGGGGAAAACTTTTTCAGCTTTAAAGTACTAGGTAAGTGTGAGTTATTAGTATAAAGTTGTAGCTGGTAGATGCAAGTAGAGTGTTATTGCCTGTGGTGTAATTATGTGCATATTATAATGACTCATAGTATTTAAGTAACAATTCATTAATTGGCTTTGCAGTGTTTTTAGTATGTGTAACTTCATCATACTTGTTAAGTTGGATTTTTTTCCCCTGATATTCACAGTCTTGGTGTATAGGTAATTGAAAGGGAAGGGAAGAGTTAAGTAGATAGATTATATATGGAAAATGCTTTTGAATTTTGTGCTAAATAAAATGCACATTATTCAGTATCAACTCAGACAAGTTCTTTTTTTCCTTAATAGTTCTTTTTCCTAATTACATGTATAGTTGGTTTTCAACATTCATTTTTGTATAATTTTGAGTTCCAGATTTTTCTCCCCCTCCTTTCCCTTTCCCCTCACCTCCCCAAGACAGCAAACAATCTGATATAGGTTATACTTGTACAATCACGTTAAACATATTTCCACGTTAGTCATGTTGTGAAAGAAGAATCAGACCAAAAGGGGAAAATCACGAGAAAGGAAAAGCAAAAAACAAAAAAGTGAAAATAACACACTTTGATCTGTATTCAGACTTCATAGTCCTTTCTCTGGATGTGGTTAGCATTTTCCATCATGAGTCTTTTGGAATTGTCTTGGATCATTGTATTGCTGAGAAGAGCTAAGTCTATCAAAGTTGGTCATAGCACAATGTTGCTGTTACTGTGTATAATGTTCTGGTTCTTCTCACTTCAGTCGGCATCAGTTCATGTAAGTCCAGGTTTTTCTGAAATCTGCCTGCTCATTATATATAGAACAGTAATATTCCATTATATTCATACACCACAACTAGACAAGCAGTTCTTAAGATGAATTCAAAAAAACTTTTTTTTTATTCAGCTATTGCAAACAGATAACTCTCTTAATTCAACAGATATTTATTAAAGGCCTTCACAAGAAACTGTGCATGATGACTAATGAAGATACAAACAAACAAAAAGTCAAAACAGACAAACATGCATATATTCCTTGAAGGGTAAGACACAAAACAGAAATAACTATAATATAAAGTATTGGAGAGCTAGAAGTAAAGTGATCTGAGAGTTCAGAGGACAAAGAACTCTATTAGAGACAAAGTTGAAGCTGTTGGAGTATATTTGCTTCTTTGGGGGTAATGTAATAGCTTCAGACACAGAACAAGTGTCTGAGTCTGTAGGAGCTCTCCTGATCACTGAACAGTTCCCTTGGTGCTGACCTACTTGCACTGAAATAACAGTCTTTGCTTCCACAGGCCAAGGCAGATGTGTTAAATGGCAATTTTGTGACCTTTTTACTGGGAATACAACACATGGTACAGTGGAAAGATCACTGGCTCTGAAATTAGAGCACATGGGTTCAAATCTGGCCTTTAACCCTACCTGTGTGACCTTGGCAACTCACTTTAACATCTGCAGTCCTCATTTTTCTCATTTTTAAAATGAGAGGTTTGGACTAGATGGCTAGAGATACCTTCCAGCTCTAAATCTATGATCCTACATGCATAGGCCATAGCTCTGGGAATCCTTTCCAGCTAAAGCGCATTTGAGGAGCTATAGGTAATTTATGCACAAAAATGGGGACAGATATCAAATCCTCAAGGTCAAACCATGTGTCTGCTCACTTGTCAGAGATAATAATAGTTACTTATGTAATAGTATATTTATGTATTATATGTAATATAATTTATGTTTTAAAGTTTGCTAAAGGCTTTATAAATATCACCTCATTTGAATCTGATAACAGCCTGTGAAGGAAGTTCTACGGGTATTGTTATCCTCCTTTAATTCAGAGAGTAAGTGACTTACACAGGAAATGTCAGAGGAGAGATGTGAACTTAGGTTTTCCTGATTCCAACTCTTATGCTGTGTTTCTGAGAAAAGAAATTTTTCTCCCCCTCCTTTCCCTCTGGCAAGGAGAAAGGAGGAAAGAACTGGAAGAAAGGAGGAAAGAGATGGAGATGACATCAAGGGGTGCTGAAATAAAGAATAAAGGATAGGGGGGCGGAGCCAAGATGGCAGAGTGAAAGCCTTGACTTGCTTGAGCTCTTCTCCAAACCCCTCCAAATACTCATAAAAAATGGCTCTAAACAAATTCTGAAGCAGCAGAACCTACAAAAAGACAGAGTGAAACAAATTTCCAGCCCAAGACAACCTGGATGATTGATCAGAAGGTGTATCGCCCTGAGCTGGGAGCGCAGCGCAGCATGGTGTGGGCACACAGGCTGCAGGGAACCTGGAACAGGCCTCAGAGGACTGAATCTCGGGCAGCTGTGGAGGTTTCCAGACTCCTCAATCCAGGAATGCCAAAGACAACTTAGAAGGTCAGTGGGAAAAGTGTGTTTCTGTCGGTGCTGAGAAAGGAAGGCTGGGTTTCAGCTCCATTCCCCAAGAGCGCGTGTGTGTGTGTGTGGGGGGGGAGCTGCTTCCCGAGCTTCCGGCCCACAGACTGAGGGGGAATCCAGTGGCTGATCACAGAGAGATTGCAGGGATCTCTTTGCCAGTGCTGAGGCAGGAATCCCTTGCTTTGCCCCTGTTTGGATCTGGGCCACAGTTCTGGGCGGTGGTGCTGGGGTGAGGAGGAGCGCTGGCGTGGTGGAGCTTGTAGTGGTTGTGGAGAGAAACCCCTCCTCACAGTTACAGGACAGAAAGAAGTACTTGTAGTCACAGGCCAGCAAAGGAGTAAACACCTCGCCCCTTATCATACCACCTTGGAAGAACTGAAAATTTACAGGGCCCTACAAGTATCTCTGAAAACAGCTGCACAAACCCCTGAAGCTTGGGACAGTACATTCTCCACATTGGAAGCAGATTCGTACCTTAACAAAGAGTTTAAAACTCAAGTAATTGGCTGGGATCATGAGCAAGCAGCGCAAAAAGAGTCACTATATTATCTTACTTTGGTGAAAAAGAAGATCAAAATATACAACCAGAAGAAGACAAAAAGCTCAAAGCTCCTACATCCAAAGCCTCCAAGAAAAATATGAATCAGTCCCAGGCCTTGGAAAAGCTCAAAAGAGATCTTGAGAAGCAAGTAGGAAGTAGAGGAAAAACTGAGAATGATGCAAGAAAATCACAAAAAACAAGGCAACAGCTTGCTAAAGGAGACCCAAAAAAATACTGAAGAAAATAACACCTTAAAACATAGCCTAACCCAAATGGCGAAAGAGATCCAAAAAGCCAATGAGGAGAGAAATGCCCTAAAAAGCAAAATTGGCCAAATGGAAAAGGAAGTCCAAAAGATTACTGAAGAAAATACTTCCTTAAAAATTAGAATAGAACAATTGAAGATAGTGACTTTATGAGAAATCATGACATAGTAGAACAAATCCAAAAGAATGAAAAATTAGAAAACAATGTGAAATATCTCATTGGAAAAACAACTGACCTAGAAAATAGATCCAGGAGAGACAGTTTAAAAATTATTGGACTATCTGAAAGCCATGATCAAAAAAAGAGCCTAGACATCATCTTTCAAGAAATTATCAAGGAAAACTGCCCTGATATTTTAGAACCAGAGGGCAAAATAGAAATTGAAAGAATCCACAGATCTCCTCCTGAAAGAGATCCCCAAAGGAAAACTCCTAGGAATATTGTAGCCAAATTCCAGAGTTCCCAGGTCAAGGAGAAAATATTACAAGCTGCCAGAAGGAAACAGTTCAAGTACTGTGGAAACACAATCAGGATAACACAAGATTTAGCAGCTTCTACATTAAAGGACCACAGGGCATGGAATATAATATTCCAGAGGGCAAAGGAGATAGGATTACAACTAAGAATCACCTACCCAGCAAAAGTGAGTATAATCCTTCAGGGGAAAAAATGGTAATTCAGTGAAATAGAGGACTTTCAAGCATTCTTGATGAAAAGACCAGAGCTGAATAGAAAATTTGACTTTCAAATACAGGACTCAAGTGGAACATGAAGAGGTAAACAGGAAAGAGAAATCATAAGAGACTTATTAAGATTGAAGTGTTTACATTCCTGCATGGAAAGATGATATTTATAACTCATGAGACCTTTGTCAGTATTAGGGTAGTTGGAGAAAATAAATTATATGTGTGTATATGTAGATAGATAGAGGGCACAGGGTGAGCTGAAGATGAAGGGGTCATATCTGGAGAATAAAATTAAGGGATGAGAGAGGATTATATTTGGAGAAGAAGAAAGGGAGAGGTAGAATGGGGTAAATTATCTCACAAAAAAAACCAGAAAAGAATAGTCTCTTACAGTGGAAGGGGAAACGGGGGAAGGTGAGAGGGAATGAGTGAATCTTATTCTCATAGGATTTGGCTTAAGGAGGGAATAACATATACATTCAATTGGGTATGGAAATCTGTCTTACCCTACAGGAAAATAGGGGAGAAGGGACAAGAGAGCGGGATGATAGAGAGGAGGGCAGACTGGGAAAGGGGGTAATTAGAAGTAAATACTTCTGAGGAGGAACAGGGTCAAAAGAAAGAATAGAATAAATGGGAGGGCAGGATAGGATTAAGGGAAATAGAGTTAGTTTTTCGCAACATGTCTACTATGGACGTGTTTTGCATAACTGAAAACAAAATGTTTTCACATGCTACTGGGAAATAAGAAATATGGGAAATAAGTCTATCCTGCCCTACAGGAAAATAGAAGGGGAAGGGGATAAGAGAAGGGGAGAGAGATAGAAGAGAGGACAGACTGGGGAAAGGGATATTCAGAATGCATGCCCTTGTGGGTGGGGAGGGGGAGATGGGGTATAAATTTGGAATTCAAAAACTTGTGGGAGTGAATGTTGAAAGCTAAAAATAAATAAATTTGTATTAAAAAAAGAATTAAAAAGAAAAAAAATAAAGAACAAGAATAAAGGATAAGGCCATTTCAGATGGCCAGTTTTCTCATTAAAGAGGCAAGGTCCTTAGCAGAGAAAGAGTAGAGGGGAGTGAGAGAGAGTTGAGGAGAAAAGGTCCATCAGCTCTACTCAAACTTCTTAGCCTGATACTCAAGGTCCTTTCACAAACTGGTTCCAAGTTACCCCTCCTGTCTTCTCTTACATTAGTTTCCACCATGTACCCTTGACTAGAATTAAAGACGCCTGGGTTCTAGCCCAAGGTCTGCCACTAACATCTAGTTGTATGACTTTTGAGCACACATACACTTCAGGAAGTTAGGAATAAGACATAAGCACCACATACACAGAAACTACCTTTGTGAAGTGTCATCTGGAAATTCTACACCCAGGGCATCTGGTAAGCTATCTGAAAAAAAGTTTCTATGCCAGTTAGGTCACTGGTGTTACTAAACTGGCCAAAGTCATTCTATAGCAGCAAAGTAAAGTGCTGGACAAGTATAAGGTAGATGAAAGATAACAGTCAGTACATAAACTCTAACATATTTCCTCATAACAATCCTGTGAGAAAAGAACATTATACCCATTTTATGGAAGAGGACCCTGAGGTCCAAAGAGTAAACTGACTTACCCACAGTCCCCACAGCTAGTAAGTGGCAGAGCAAGAACTCAAAGTGGATCTTCTGATTCCATCCATTGCACTGCTCCTCTCACCACCAGATGACACTTCACAAAGACAGTTTCTGTGTATGTGCTGCTTATGTCTTATTCCTAACTTCCTGAAGTGTATGTGTGCTCAAAAGTCATACAACTAGATGTTAGTGGCAGACCTTGGGCTAGAACCCAGGCGTCTTTAATTCTAGTCAAGGGTACATGGTGGAAACTAATGTAAGAGAAGACAGGAGGGGTAACTTGGAACCAGTTTGTGAAAGGGCCTTGAGTATCAGGCTGAGAAGTTTGAGTACAGTTGATAGATGATGTGCAGTGAAAAAGCATGAGATCAATTGGGATGATAGAAAAAAGGCAGTGAAGAACTGGAGCTGAGCCTTCAAGGAAACTAAGAATGATAAGAAGTGATGTAACAATGGGAGTAATTTCCAGGAATGGGGTGATAGGCATTGCAAAAGCAGGTGAGGAACACAACTGGATCTACTCAATACGGTGGTGATCTTCCTCAAAACAAAAAAACCAAGATTTTTGAGCAGTAAGATGGCAGAATGACATGTTTATACCTGTGTCATTGGGAAGACTAGTTCTATCTCATTTAATACTTCCTTAATTCCCAATCTCACTCTCCACAGAATCTTTTCCAAACCTTTTCTCCTCAACTCTCTCTCACTCCCCTTTACTCTTTCTCTGCTAAGGACCTTGCCTCTTTAATGAGAAAATTGACCATTTGAAATGGCCTTATCCTTTATTCTTTATTTCAGCACCCCTTGATGTCATCTCCATCTCTTTCCTCCAGCTCTTTCCTCCTTTCTTCTTGCCAAGGCCAATCCCTCACCATGTGTCTTTGAGTCTGTCTCTCTTATAGATTATAGCTTCAATCATTCTTCAATCTTCAACTTGTCCTTACCTTCCTTAGTGCCTTCAAACATGCCCAAATCTCCCTGATCCTTGGAAAAAAATCTTCATTAGGCTGTACCATTCCCTTGAGCTATCATCCTATATTTATCCTCCCTTTCTTCTAAACCAAACTCCTAAAAAAGTTACTCTACCTTCTTTTCTCCTATCACTCTTCAATCCTTTGCAATTTAGGTTTCAGCCTTATCACTTGACTGGAACAATTCTCTTCAAAGTTACTGGTAATTTTTTAACTGCAAAATTGGTCTCTTTGCAGTCTTCATTCTTCTTGACTGATCTGCTGCATTTGATGCTGTTGACCACCGTCTCTTCCCATCTGAGCTTTCCTCATTAGTCTTATATGACTTTACTCTCTCCTATCTATCCTCTTACTTTTCTGCCCATTCCTCCTCAGCTTCCTTTGTAGTTTCATTATCCAGATGATAGCCACCTAACTGTGATTGTTCCTCATGGCTCTGTCCCTTTCTTTACTCTCTATATACTGTGTTGGTGGCCTCATCAACTTTTATGGATTATCAGAAGGTAACAGTGGAGTTGAGCCTTGAAGCAAATGGAGTTTTAAGAGGCAGAAGTGAAGAGAAAGCACATTCCAGGCATGGGGAGTATCCAGTGCAAAGACAGGGAAGTGGAAGGTGAAACATTGGATGTGTGTGCAGAACCCAAGTAGACTAGTATGACTGGATTACAAATGTCATGGAAGAGAGTGATATTTAATAAGACTAGAAAGTTAGAACAGGGCAAGGTTATGAAGAGCTTCAAATATCAAGCAGAGAAGTTTCTATTTGATTCTAGAGATAATGGGGAGCTACTAGAGTTCATAGAACAAGGGAGATGTGTATTACATGGTCAGATGTTCACTTTAGAAAGTCACCATGACTTGGAGGATAGTTTGGAGTAGGGAGAGGCCTTGGGACAGGGAGATTTGTTAGAAAGTTCTTGAGTCTGGGCAAGAGTAGATAAGAGCCTGAGCTAAGATGATGGGTATGTTAATGGAGACAAAGTGACTTATAAGATAGATGTGGAGGTGGAAATGACACGATTGGGCAACTGATTGGATAAAACCTCTATGAATTGATAGCTGATTATAAATAAATAAAATTCTAAAAGTATTCTGAATTATTGTCATTTAGTAGAGTTCAGTCAAAAAGGGTGGAAAGAGAATAAGCATTTATATAGCACCTATGCTTTGTGCTTTACAAATATTCTCTCATTTGATCCTTACAACAACTCTGTGAGGTAGCAGGTAATCTGTTATTATCTCTATTTTACAGTTGAGGAAACTAAGGCAGAAAGAGGTTAAGTGATTTGTCCTGGGTCACACAGCTAGTAAATATCTGAAGCTCAAGTCTTCCTGATTCCAAGTCTCAGAGCTTTATCCATGTGCCACCTAGCTGCCAACAAAATAAATAACAATTTATCTGAAAATTAGTTTATCTGTTAACAAGTTAAAATAATCTGTGATATGTTTTTGAACCCATTTGGAAAAAGAAGGAAGCAGTACAGTTTCATCTATGGGTACCTAGTTCCTCTAGTGGATAGAGTTCTGAAGTCAGGCAGACCTCAGTTCAAATGCTTCTTTAGATGTGAGCTGTGTGACTGTGCAAGTCATTTAACTGGTCTCAGCCTCAGTGTCCAGATCTGTAAATGGGGATAATAGCACCTTCTTCATTGAGTTGTGAGAATCAAATGAAATAATGTATTTAAGCATTTTGTGAGCCTTAAAATATTAAATAAATTTGGACTATTAGTAGTAGTATCTTATTACTATTATTATTTGTAGTAGTACTGATATCATATGAGATATTTGTAAAGTGCTTAGCACAGTGCCTGGTACCTGGTAGACACTTAATGTATGCTTGTTTCCTTCTTTCTCCATCTTCATAAAGTGATTACAATGTCATATATTGAAAGGTGGAAGGGATTGTAGACATTATCCAATCCAACCTGGGCATTTTACAGAGGGGAAACTGAGGCCTAGAAAGGCTATGACTTGCTGAGGGTGAAAGAGGTAGGAAGTAGCAGACCTTAAATGTGCAACAAAAGCCTGTGATTCAAAGTATGGTCCCCTTCCCATTATACCACACTATCTTTTTGTGGAAGCTTCTGCGTTTTGTTTGTGTTGTATTACAGAGTGTGTCCAAATATATATAATAACTATACAGTGGACATTCTTTATCTGTCTGGTCTTTGCTATGTGAATTGTCAAGTCAGAGTCCTTTGAGTGACTACAGATCTCATCTAGAATATTCTACAGCAGGCCTGGGCCATTTATGGCATGCCAAAGGATTTGGGGGGGGGGGCACATGCAAAAAAATGTAGAGGAAAATCCTTTGTATGCAGAGGAAGTCCTTTGCCTTGCCAGCAGCGGACTTGGGTCACCCGCAGGCCGCAAGTTGTGCAGGCATGCTCTGCAGTGTTCCAGTGCTCCTTGATGCAATCAACATGTCATCTGCAAACAGGGACACCTGGAGGACCTCTCTATCCATAGGGAATCCCTCTTCAATTTGGGCTCTGTGCAGTGTTTCTTCTATCACCGTGGTAATACAGCTCCATTGTTTTATGCCTCACCTGATATTTATAATCCAGAGAATTGCTAGACATGTTTTTTCTTTTTTTTTTAAGACATGATATTTTTATTGTTACGTCTTTTAAGGAATCTTGAGACACCTTGTGAAAGAGCTCATCAGGCTGGGTTTTGGTCTAGTGAATCAAATGCTTTTTTCATAACCAACAAGCAGTAAACACTGTGGGATATTCATTATATTGATGTGGCTTTTTTTCCTAAATCTCATTTGGAAAAGTCTGCTTATTCTCTGTCAGTAATAATAGTAATTATATAGTGCTTTAAGGTTTGCCAAGTGTTTAATAAATATCTCATTTGCTGTCATTGAGGTGTTCTTTATTTGTTTGTTTTTTGCTAGGATGGGATTTTGCCTCTGTAAATAGTTCTGGAGCAAATACAACAAAACACAAACTTTTTGTGTATTATAAGTGATTCTCATTAAAGTTTTGTAGAGATAGGGTAGTAGGCATATAGATTGTTAGTTACTGGTGCTCTCTCATCAGGTTGCCTTTTTTGGTATTAATAAGGTCCCAGATTTTTTTCCACTTGTTTGGTATCTAACCTTTCCAGATACCTGGCACATTGATCCTTCCATACTCTCAAAATTGAGTTGCTTCTGGTACAGACCTCCTATAGCCACACTTGGTCCAACATATGTGCTTTTCCTATTCTTATTCTCTTTAGTGCCATTTCTGTCTCCTTTGTAAGTCCTTCTAAGACTGTGATGTTAGGGATGGAATAGAGGTTCCACTGTCCTTGATGGAGAAAGCTGTTAATACTGATTTTTATAAATTGTTTCCAGTTTTCTTCCATTTGTTGTTCTCCTTCTACTTTTATCCTTAAATGGCTTCAGACTGATTCTTCTTGGTTGTCTTCTAACTCCATTCTCCTTTCTCTGCTTTATGAACTAATATTTAATATTACTCACAATTGTCTATTATCTCCACAAAATTTTATGATCAAGTTCCTAGTTTAACCTGGTGAAGCCTTTGGCAGCCATCTCTGTTTGGCAAATAAGTCAGTTATTTGCTTACCGAAGCATCTTTTTGGGCTCTTTTAGCCTTTTTGTTGTAACTTCAGTATATCAGTAGAAAGTAAGGAAAGCTCACTTTAGATGGATCTTCTGTTGTCGAACTTATGGTAGGATATCTACAAGAGTTAATCAGGATGGGCAGGTATGGGTTGGGATCTGCATCTTTGGACAGAACTTTTGAATTAATGAGATCACAAGTCTTAGTATTGCTGAATGTTCTGGGGAATGTTTGATGTAAAAGGTCATCTTAAAAAAATGAACTTTGTGGAGTTAGTTACAATTCTCCTCATCACTGTTTACAATGCAAACAATATACCATTAGTTCATCCTTTAGTATATGAGAACCTAAGTAACCTTTGTCAGGCCTTTACCAACTTGTAAAGGCTTTAAGTACTGGCTGGTTGAAAGAGGACCAGCCTACCTGAGTTCCTAGAAATTTAGTAACATTCACTTCAGGGTGACAATTTTTTTTCCCCTTCAGAACTGAGTCATAGAAGAGTTGAGATATGTCTCCTTGGAGGGAGAACCTGAGCCAGTATTGTAATGGTCTCTGACTTCACTGGAGTATCAAAGTATGTATAAAACAATGTGCTAGATGCTAGGGAAGATGCACTTGGGTATTTTTCCAAAAGAGAATGAAGGTCAAATGCCTAGGGACCATAGAAAATTATTGTACAGTTTTTTATTCGTTGTAAGCACATAAAGAAAGTAGTATTGCAATCTAGCTAGAAGTGACAAATACGTCTTTTTTATACAAAATATTTTTTGTAAAAATTTTTGCTATGATAAGATTTTTCCCTCTATTAACAGTTTAGTTCTGAAGCATATACTTTAATACTTGATTTTCCATATACATTACACATTATAGTGTATGCAGGATATTATTTGACAACTCTGATTTTACTATAGTTAAATGGTACTGCAGTAAGAGGAAGTGGGATTTTGCTGAAAAGACATTGGAAAATTTATCACTTGTACATGTAAGGATGTGATAATATAGCTTAGGAAAACAGTCTTATTTTTCCTTAGAACTATTACACCTTGGAGCTTTCTATACATTGTAAATATGCCCCTACCTTTCCTTTTGTCTTCTTCCTAAAAGTAAAGAAAGTCTGGATTTGTGCACTGTGTGCTCTGAATCTAAAAGTTTCCAAATTATGTGCTTCAGAAGGGAAATTTTTTTATACAAAAAGTATATGAATATGAATATGGTTCTGATTTGCTATATTTAATTGTGGGAGATTATCAATTTGTCTTTAAGGGTTATTGATATTTCTCTGGAGAGAAAACATGATGTAATGAAAGGAGTAAAGAACTTGAGACTTAGAGTCTGGAAGACTTTGAATCCTGACTATGACACCATTAACAAGTCACATAAAGCATTTCTCCCCTTCAAATCCATTTCCTCATCTGTTAAATGGAGATGGTAATTCTCATAGTACCCTACCTACCTCATTGCCTTGTGACAATCAAATGGAAACCTTGAAGTACTATATAAGTATCAGTTATTTCTCTCTGCCAGAGTGAACAACAAATTAATATTTTCTAAACCAACATTATTTTATTTAAAATGTCTTTTATATGTAAATCAAATCCAGTTTAATTGGTTGTAAGAGCATTGTTTTGCAGATCTCTCCTCTTTAAAGAAAGCTCTATTCCTTTTTTGTTGGTAACTTTCCATCCTATGTAAAAAAATCACGCACTAAACCATAAAATGGTCTATGTTTAACAAGGAAGTAATTTTTAAATGGTTAATTCAGCCTTTAGTATTAATTTAAAAGGGGGAAGGATATCTTAATTTTAAAATATTAAAAAGTTATAGTCACATGTAACCCATATAATAACCAGATTTTCATTTTTATATTGTAATATTTGAAATGAAAATATAAATAAAATAAATCTTATGGAAGTTGCTATCTTTATTTTGTAAATTATCTGGCTACTCTTAAGATTAGATTCTAGTTTATCCATGTGAAACTTTGGGCAGTTTGAGAGGAAATTAATGGGTTAAATGTCTGTGGGCTGGCTAAAGCTGCAGTGTCCAATAAATTTAAAGGCTCCCTTTGACTGACAGTTGATGCTTAGAGAGGCTGGATCAGATTAGTCCAGGCTTCAGGCTTTGTTGAGACTGGGAAGCCATTTTAGGATTCTTTGGTGTGGAAGCGAAAACACGGTGCTGTCAACTTGCAAACTTCCCTCTTCGAGAATCTGTTTGTGTGCTTGTGAAACTTTTGGAATAAAATCATGATAATGTGTAGGAATGCTCTGAGCAGGTGATCTGAAAGTGGACCCTGGAACTTTGGATAAAGAGGTTTGATATATTTATTATTGTCATATTGAATTGTAATAAAGAGACTAATCTTGGTGCTTTCTAGACACATATTAAATAAGACTGATTTTCTTTTTGGTCATTTTATTTGCTTTTACATATGCTGCAAAAATAAACTGTTAGAGCACTACTCTTGTTACCTAAAGTGGCCAATCCAGATATATTTGTGGCAAGTTCAGTTTCACTTTAACTCTACTTTAAAGGTTTCTTATCTAGGTGAAATTGTGAACCTGCTTTTATTCTTTCACCCACTTAATAAGTGACTCAGTTTGTTATCAGTGACTTATTATAACTAGCCTTTTCATAATTGTAAATGTTTGTAGGCCTTCTGAATAGATTGCAACTTTTTACATATTTTGATTTTGGAAATAATACCTGGTGAAGTTTTCCATCAGTTTCTGGATACTGTTTATGATGCTGAAATTTGTTTTCTTTGTCATCTTTGAAATGAGAAATTTGTTGCCTTTTTCTAGTATATCTTCAAAACTGATTTCATGACCCTATAACCTGTTAAATACCAGATTTTGTTTATTGTGGTCCCATTTGATTATCTTGGTTCATAATTGGCTTGAAACATGTAGCTGTGTAACTTGTCATTTTGAGGATACTTTGATGGATATCATTTGCCAAACTGTTAAGTTCAGCAGTTCTTAGACCACTAGGGATGTATACTTTTCTGAATAGAAAACATTCAGATTACGTGATAGGTGTTTAAAACCAAGCTTTCAATCATATGCTTTACATACTATTTTGGTTTCTTAACAAACTTAAAAAATTTTTATATTTGCATTTTCAGCTATAAATTATCAAACTGTTTTTATCATTCCTTTTGAAGGAGAAACACTCCTAATATGTTTGAGACACCTTAAAAGTCAAGAGAAACATTTTAAATCTATGCTATAAAATTCTTGAATAGTCTTTCAAAGTACATATTCTGTAAGTTTGAAACTGACGTTTGTGTCCATAATGGAATAGAATGCTGATTTATTAGCGTTGTGTTAATTAATTTTTGGGCTGTTGACTTTAACTGTACTAAGTATCAATAAAACAGCTTAAATGAGACCAAATAAATTTTTTCTTTGTGGTTTTATGTTCATTGTAATAGTAATGTTTTTTCATGTATGAAAACAATACCACTGATGCACAATTAGTAAGACTATACACTTTTGGTTTTTTTGTTTGTTTGTTTTTAGGCAGTTGGGGTTAAGTGACTTGCCCAGGGTCACACAGCTAGTAAGTGTCAAGTGTTTGGTCTGAGGTCGGATTTGAACTCAGGTCCTCCTGACTTCAGGGCCGGTGCTCTATCCACTGTGCCACCTAGCTGCCCCCAAGACTATACACTTTTGAAATGGTTTTCCAGTTGTGGCAGAAGGTGCAAATATTAAAGTTTAATCTTGTTATGAAACCAAAATAATACAAAGTTCCTGTCTTTAATCCACTTGCTCATCAGATGTGATTGTGTTGTGAAATATAGAACATGCTTTGGGGGAGACTGGCTAGATTTAAGAATGGAACACAGGGAGGCTAGCTTGTCTACATACAACTACAGATCCATCAGACTGTATATGTGTGTGTGTGTGTGTGTGTGTGTGTGTGTGTGTGATTATCACTGGTCTTTAATCAACTGAGCTAAGCAGCTACAGACAGCAATAGTAATCTGAAGCTCTTTATTTAAAAATCAAGGACTACTAGGGAAGGACTTTAAATGCTAAGGCTAGAACTGCTTTGGGAATGCTGCATGTGGAACTTGGATGTTCCTGCATTGTGCTTAGGACAAATTTGTGGTACTAATTTTCATTGTGGGGCACAGAATTCAGTCTCAGGCTTAAAAACAGTATTGCTTTATGTTATTACAAAACTTAGATTTTAGTATCTCTTTTTCTACAAAGAATCCAGAGTTCTTTGTAGCAATGCAGTTTGCAATTTTTAAAAAACTATTACAAAAAATAAAAAAGTCAGGTGAAATGAGCAATAGGGTATGTCTCAAAGAAACAGAATCAAGACCTGAGAGTGGAACTGCTGTTTGTATATCTTCATTTGGGCATAGCACCGTGCCGACTGCTAACGTGGGACAGTCTGCATACTTTAAAGACATTCAGAAGGTTTTCCAGGATCTTTTTCTTCTAAGTCTTCAATCATACCCAAGATGTGTGGCATTTTAACTCTGAAAACTAGATGTAAATATAATCCATATTCAGTGATCTTTGACTGTCATTTTTAGGGTGTAGGTCATGGGTTATGGCTAGTGTCTTCCTTCCGTGTGCGATGCAAATGGCAAAGATATAATATTACCTTATCTCCTTTAATTAGCAGTGATATAAATGGAAACTGGGATCAGTATTTTTTAAAATGCTGTTAACAATGGTTGTGTATTCCCCAAAGAATTAAATAGTTATCAATAGATGATTCAAAGTATATTTTTATTTTTAAATGTTCTAATGGATTGTAAAAAAAAAAGTTCAAATTTGCTACTTTAACATGTTGACTAGCAATGCTTAAAATAAAATCTGGGCCTATCATAGCTATGTTTTTTGTTCATTTCAGTAATCCAGACAGGAAAAAAAAAACCAAGGGTCCCATTAAAATAATAAGAAGAGGCTTAATTTTGAGGGGAGGGATGGGGCAGATAAATAGTTAAATTAACTTCATTTTAAAATAGTTATTAACATAGAACACAAAAGTTCAATAAAATATTTTAAAAATAGATCAGTTCTATATTATGACCCCTTAAAGGAGAAGGGAAGGGCAAAGTAATAAAGAATGAATTTGTGAGATACCAAAGGAAAAGTTAGAAAGCCAGAAAGAGACTTAGTAGCTTCTTGCGACAAGATAACCTATTCTTCATCACTGACTGCTATTCCTTGAAAATAAGAGTTTCTGAGTAGTGTATTTCTTTAACTCTTTTCTTTTGAAAAGCTAATTGTGACTAATAGTTGGTCAACCTTGGTAAGCTGTGCTCCATTCTAGATGGGGTAGCCATGTAAGTAATCGTGGAGTATCCCTCAGGATAGAAACTATTTTCTGGTCTCTAGAGGCAATAAATAGGGGCAGATAGGTGGCACAGTAGACAGAGTGCCTGGCCTAGAGTCAGAAAGACAGTTCAAATATGACATCAGACACTTCCTGAGTGACCTGTGCAGTCACTAAATTTTGCCTCAGTTTTCTCCTCTGCAAAATGAGCTGGAGAAGCACATAGCAAATCACTCCAGTGTCTTTGCCAAGAAAACTCCAAATGGGGTCATGAAGAATTGGACGTGACTGAAACAACTCAACAACAAAAAAGGGTGATAACTAAAGCAGTATTATCTTCTCTCTCACCCTGCCACTCCCCCACTTCTCAGTTAAACCAGTGGTCTGATCCAGTGATCTGAAGATGCCCAAATTCAAATTTAGGGGCTGTAGAAAATAGCTTGTTCTCATATTCTTTACTTGGATTCTGAATATTACATTTAATCACAATTATTTAATTTTGTGCTAATGAGCTTTGCATTGTAAATAATGCACTGATTTTTAGCTAGTTGTCAGGTAAGCCATATAGAATTGGTAAGGTCTTTCTCTCAGAAAAAGCAGAAGTTTCCTAAATATGCTTTGACCTTTACAATTAAACATAGGTTATGTTTATTTTTAAAATGGATTTTTCTGCTACTTTAAAACTAGCATTCTGTTACCTTCCTCGGGTTTTGGTAGATCACATTTATTTCTTAATTTACTCTTTAATGAAACTAATGTGGCTGCAGAACTTAACTTAGCAAACTCGATGTCATGTAACTCATGCAACAAGAAAGGGCTGTTTATAACAAAATAAATACAGACAATTATGAAAGCAAATTAAGAATAACAAGAAGAGTATAGCAACTAATCTTTCTCACAGCTTAAAGAGTCATTTGATCACTGATCACTGTAACTACTGCAAACACACTTTAAGGATCTGGGAAATTTGTTTAATTTCGTTATGGCCTTTTCTCCTTCACCCCCAAATAAACAAATCCAGTTTGCTTTCTCCGTTTTTTCTCATCATTGATGTTATGATTCCTGACCCTGGGCAACTGTTAGGATTTAGTCAGTGCTTGCTGATAGGAAACGTGAGCAATAACTTGTCTTTTGTTTGTACACCTTTTTTACTGTGTTCAGTATTCTTTGATGTGATATGAAAAGCTTTGCAGAAATATGCCAGTAAAGAGTTGTTATAGGATCCAAGTTATACCAGCACATTAGATACACAGCTGATATCCATTTTTACCTTGTCTTAAAACTGAGCCAGATACAGTTTACCTATAATTTAAAACTCAATTTACAGCTCAGTATTAACTATGAGACCTACCATTTGGAATTTATTTATTTTAAACTTAGGCATTCGGGAATTTTTTGAAACCCACACAGCTACCATTTTATTTCCTGCCCTACTTTTGCCTGTACTACTGTAATAACCTCCTGACAGTTCTTGCCTCTAGTTACTTCCTTCTTTAATCTGTCCTCCCATCTTTTGTAAAGCTGCCAAAATTATCTTCCTAAGACACAGGTCAGTTCATATCACTCCCCTACCCAAAAACCTTCAGTGGCTTCTTATTTCCTCTAGTTTAAATAAAAACTCCTCAGCCTAGTATTTCAGGACCCCTCTACACTCCAGTTCCAGCCATATTACTGACTTTCATATACTATACATTTTAGCCAAACTGTACAATTTGTTTTTCCAACTCAGTGGTAGCCTCCCATCTATTTGTGTTATCACAAGGTGTCTCATGTGCCTATAATGGATTCTCTCTTTCAGAATTCTTATCTTCCTTTGAGCACAGTTGATGTGCTACTGAGTCTGTGAAACTCTTTCTCATTCCTCTAGTTCAGTTGTATTCTCTCTACCTTCAGATTACCTGGTATTATACTTACCTGTTTATCCATTATATCTGTTTCTCACGCTTTTCCCCCACACTCCCAGCAAGGTCCTTCAGGGCAGGAAATTTTTTCCTAGCACATAGTAGGCTTTTGATAAATGTTTGAATTGTATTGTATTTGTTACTGTGGGGGGGGAGCCCCCACCCCCTTGCCTGCTAAAGGTCATAGGCTGATCTGGTAGCTTGTTAAGTACCCCTTTTCTTATACTGCCAGAAATTTCCAATGTTTTCCCTTTGAGGACTTCAGTATACAAAAAATATAAAAATAATCAAGGCAATATATTAATATTACCTTTTAAAGAGAAAATTAGAAATAGGGCTTGACTTTTTGTTTCCTAAAATTTTTTTCTCCAGTATTTTAAATTCTTATTACTAGGGCCAGTCCTCTTAACTACCAAAGAAAAGCTGGCTAATTTCATCTAGGAAATAGTCTTTGTATTGTGGCACATATAACAGATTTCAAAACTAACAATTAACCAAGGCTAGAAATACTCACTATTAAGTAGTTGTTGAGCAGAAGGTCAATTCATTATGTGGTCTAGTAAATCAGTGGGGAAATCTTTTAAGCACCTAGAGTCGTTGGTGACTATTTAACTTTTAATTTCCTGTATTGCATAGTCCTGCTATATATGAAACATTTTTAGAAATCTGTCACTAGTTTTGTAAGTAAGGATATAAAGGACCCTTGCAAGAAGTTTTTATTAATGAAAAAAGAATGGCAATAGGTATAGATAGAATGGTGGTGATGGGTGGTAGATTTATTCCCCTTGAATGAATGTACTTTAAGTTAAGCAATCATTTGGGAATAGAAAAGTTAGAAATGTTTTATTTTTCCAGTATTTGAATATATGGAGTGGTGATCATTAAATTAGTTACATAATCCAGAGGATGACTGATAATAAGTTATGTAGTCCAGCCTCAATTGCAGACCTGTACAACTTGGCAGTAGGTAGGGGCCAAAATTAAAACAGCTAAACTTCTTCAGGCCACAGATAGTCTTGTCGTTAAAGACAGACTGATGATGGTTGGTTGCCACAGGTCATGTGACAAACAGGAGAGAGGGTGCAGTGGTAGCCCACCTGCCAGGTTATGATAGACACAATAGTGACTAGTGGAAGATGGGTTAAGTGGGGCACAGACAAAGCACTCATCACATCTTTACTTTATTTTACATCCTCTACATATTTTTCGGGTTTCCAGAAATCCTTTGGGTCTCAATTGGCCTATGGGCCATATGTTGTACAGGTTTCATCTCTTAGATGCTTAGGATGTCATTCAGCAGTCAGTCTGCAAACATTTATTAGATTGCTGCTAAATAAGAAGTTTAGAAGCAGTTTGGTATGATTCTGGTTCTCTAGTAAGCAATAAAGGACTTTATAATCGAGCCAAGTGTGTGTTATTGAAGCTGCTTGTAGTTAGTATTGAAGCTAGAAAGTACATGAAGTTTGGGGAAAGTTTTTTCTCCATTTTCTTTTTGATTCCTTAGATTTCTTGCATTCAAATTTAAATTTTCATCGCTTTATTGTGTTCTACTGTCAAAATCAGTTAACAGTATGGACAGAGACAAACAAAAAAAGGAAATAGAGGCAAATGAAAAGACTAGTAAACAAATCTACTACAATACAAGGGTACTGTAGTATAATTACATAAGTAAAATGGCAGCATTAAAATACATATAACTAAGTGTCCAGTGAGGAACAGTCACCTTTTTTGAGAGTGTATGTCCCCATTGGAGGCAGGGACTTCTTAGAAGGGAGTTGAAAAATGTGAAAGATATGAAGTGGGAAAATAGTTTATAATTACTTTGTTAACCAAACCTGATATATTTTTAAAATTGACCAGCTCCCTCAGATTTTCATAAGAAGATAAAAAAAAAGATTAGTGGATTTATCCCTCAGTCCCCTCTCAAAGAAAAGGCTGAGTGACAGTTAAAGTAACTTAGAATGGTCTTAAAAACTTACTGTTTTATACACAGACATTTTATACAAGATGGTTCTTTGTCCCTTCTCTATCTTCATTAGAATTTTCAACTATGTGGTGACTCATCACTTTGCTGTTTATTGTTGTAGTAGGTTTTTTTTTTTTTGGTGTGTAAAATGTTTTTACTCAGAAGAAAATTTGTTAAATCAGTCTAAGAGACATAGGTGATGACTTGTGAAGCAAAATACTTGCTGCAAGTGGTTTTAAATTTTAAGAACTTTTAGTTTTTACTGAGGAGAAGAAACAACTTAATTCTAATTAAAGCTTATTGTATGGTTTGTGCTTTGGTGAAAGCTCTTGCTATCTAGTCAGTTACTGTAGTGCTAATTAAAAATAGGGACTCATTTCAGCTTTCTTTGATTCTTGTAACAAAAAAAATTTGCAGTCAAATAATGCTTTGAAAGTTTCTTAACTGTACGGTTTGAAAAATGAGAGTGCAAAGTGTTTTGAGCATTCTTATGAGGTTAATTTATGAAAAGTATTGTACTAAATCTAGGAGCTTACATATAGGATTTAGCATCTTTTTTGTGGGTTTAGTTTTTGAGAGGGAAATGGGGTAAATACCTAAAACAAACCACAAAAAGGAAGTGTTCTATGGTATGTAGTTATGAAAAATCTGTGTTTTAATAAAGCTGCTACTATTAAAACTAGATGAATCATGTCGTTCAAGAGAGCATTGATAATGACATTTTAGCCCATCACAGTGAAGGTACATATTGGGCAGGTTTCTTTGTGTTTCATTTTCATTTTCTAACTTAAAAGGCATTGCTTTTTTCTTTACCTCCTATAGTATGATTTGAAATCTTGAACATGGATTTTTCACGTCTCCACACGTACACTCCTCCTCAGAGTGTGCCAGAGAACACTGGCTACACGTATGGACTCAGGTGAGTGAGAGAAAAAGAGAGAGAGAGAGAGAGAGAGAGAGAGAGAGAGAGAGAGAGAGAGAGAGTGTGAGTGTGTGTCTGTGTGTAAGTGGTTTGGGTTTTTTAATTGTGATGTACTTAAATGTCCACACTACTCTAAATGAGTAATGTACATCAAAGGCTTTTTCTTTTTTTTTTTTAAGTCTATATAAATACTATACTGTGGAGATTTAATTTAGTAAGCTGATTTGGAAAATTGCTTTGCATTTTTTTTTAAATGCCATAAATTTTTGAGCCAACAGATTTCCAGTGACTCGATGATTACTCATTACAAATAAAATGCTATCCCAAGACTCCACCCAAAATGACTTGTGTTAACATAAAGAAAAATTTTTGTAGTGATAGAATCATCAGTTCCCTCATATAAAATTTGGGTATTGTGAATAGATAGCCTCCTAGGGTCCTTCCAGTTCTATATTTATAATCCTCTAATAATAAATTAATTGTATTGGTGTATTTAAAATCTTAGAAAAAAATTATTCCCCTTTGTTAGTAGTCACATGAGATACAAAATAACCATATAAAGAACATATGAATTGAGGAGATTAGCCATTTTAGCAGAGGAGTAGGTTATAGGAACCCAACTTTAAAAAATAAACTATCAGTTTTCTATTTTTTAGTGTATTGTCATTTAAATTATTCTATACTAAAAACTCAAGAGGTACTGCTCAGTACATAGAGGTCTGGCCTCTGAGTCAGGAAGACCTCAATGCAGGTTCCGCCTTTGACACATACTTGACTCTGTGGGCCCTGCCTGTTATGCCTAGCAACTTTCCACTACTCTGAGTTGCTTAGTAGTTGCCCATCTGCATCAGTTAGAGGAAGGAGTCTTGACCTTTTTTTGCATCATGAACTCCTTTAGCAGCCTGGTGAAACCTATGGGCCCCTTCCCGGAATAATGTGTTTAAGTGCATAAAATACATAGGATTATAAAGGAAACCAATTATATTCAAATAGTCATCAAAATACTTCAAAAAACAAGTTCATGGACCCCTGAGTTGGAGGGATATTGGCACTGGCCTTTCCCATTACGCCAATGAAATCATAAGTCTGGTCCTTCCCAAATGCTAAAATCAATAGGTTAAAGAAAAGATTTTTTTAAATCTAAGATTGTGGATCATAGAATTCTAGAAAGACCAAGATGGACCTTAAAAATTTGATTTTCTAACTTACTCATTTTATGGATAAGAAAATTAACCTATCTAGGTTAAGTGATAATTGCCAATTAATAGTGGATCTGGAATTAGAACTCATACTCTCTAACTCCCAAACTAATATTTATTCTACTATATCCCTTTCCAATAGAGTGTTTAATTTTTTGTGAACTTAAGGTGTGTACTTGGTTTTAGGAGGAAATATGGAAAATATATTCCTGGACTGATTAGGATTTGATTTTTTAGAAAATGTTTTGATTGAATTCAAGGGCAGTATGTTTAGAGTATGTGTGTATAAATACATACACACATGTGTATGTTCACAAAGAGGGCTTTCATTACAAGTTCTTATAAAACATGACTCTGAAGGATAAAGAGATTTAATCTTTACAGAAAACTTTGTAAAGCATTTTAGAAGAATTTTGTTTGAGAATTTAGAAAAGAAACTACAAAAGAATACTGTCTTTAACTTCAATTCTCTTCATTACTTTTTATCTGATTCATAATTCTGATCGACATCACATTTTTACATGGCAATACATTTTGTTTACGTAAATAGAACTTATGGTTTTTCATGGTGGAATGAACAGATTAACTCTGCTAAACTCCAGTTTTTATTTTCTATAGTATGAACATAACTAGAGGTTGGTCTTCATAATTTATATGTTTATTTGTTAGTTCTGAAGACATTCTTTTCAGAATTAAGTATTTTTAAAACTTTGTGATCAGGTCTATGTTGGGAAAGCAGCATTGATGTTTCATGGTTGCCTAAAAGATGAACACTGGTGTTTCTACAAAGTTAACACCCCTCTCTTTCCTTGTGTTATAGTTGTAAGTAGATTTGGGACTTGCCCAGTTGAATATGCAGTTGAAAAGTAAAAGAGGATACTCTGAGAACTTGGGAGAGTCCTAAGTTGGACTACTGCTATTATCAAAGAATTACTATTGTATGTTTAAGTTTGTGTGCCTTACCAATTCTTGTCTCTGTGCTCACTTTAAAAAATAGATGTATTCCTTAAAAGCCTTATAAATTTAATTTTTGTAAAAGCAAATCAAATCATATTTTAAATGCTGTAAGGTAACTAACCCTTCAAGAACTAATGAATCCTTTTGTAAAGCAGATGAAAAAGCATTCCTCTGATTTTTTTTGTGGAGTGATGTGTTATAGGTCTGATTTGGTATTAAAGTAAGATATGCCTATAGGTCATGTTTTAGCAAATAAAATCTTTATATAAAAAAAAATTTTACAAGCTATACCTATTGCCTATTTATATCAAGTAATAGCCAATAAAATAAAATAGTTTGGTTAGACCTTAAGAGTTCTGCCAGCATTTCATCTATGCTTTTATTTGAACTGCACAGCTTACTTTACCTGTGTGCATTTTCTTAGTTGTTTTTCTCATAAATTTGAGGTGATACAGCTAAAAATATGTGGAGAGTTTCATTTATATGTTGGTCAATTAATTTGTCATTGGCAAACAGTCGACCACAGTTATTGGATGCTCACTGCAGCTCGTAAAGTTGCATTTATTGGAGAGAATATTTATTTAAATAGCTTTATGTGGTTCTGATTTTAGATTCTGGGAAAATATTTTTTAGCATTTTGTATTTGATTTATATCTAAAAGCCAGGAAATAAAAATTTAATTAAAAAATTAAATATTCTTCATGAAGATAATAGACCAAAATTAAAATGTTTTACTCTATTTCAGGACCAGATTAGGCCTTTACTATTTGAGTCTTATTCTAGCTAATGTTCCTAATCTTTTATATTGTTTGCTAAATAAGTATGAATATATTCTCATGTCATTCTTCCCTCCTAGTTCAGAATTGGGACATCTCAATTGTTCTGTTTTGCTTTTTCGTCCTCAGTCATTTAATAGAGACTACAGGTAGTCTCCTTTTTAGAGTGTGTTGTGTTCTGAAAGCTTGTGCATTTCTTAGAACTCTGAATGTATTTTCCTGTGGAAATAGTGTTATGTTATACTTGGATGATCACTGCTGCACTGCCCAAATGTTATTTGGATTCTGTAACCTCTCAAAAGTCTTATTACTCTGAGCACCTATGATGCTAAGTCTTGCACTGAGGCTATATGTCACTCTCTACCGAACAGTTGGGTTGTTAAATTCCTCTTTGGGAAAAATGACTGCTTTGAGTAATACTAAATAATGTTAATTTAGTATTAATATTTAAAAAATATTAGTATTATTTGTAGTATCCCATTCAAAGAAATCTGGTGTTATTTTGGATTATGTTTAGGATCATAGATTTAGAAGTGGAATGGTACTTAAGAAAAATCTCTTTCAATACCCTCATTTTATCGGTGAGGAAACTAAGGCCCAAAGAAGTTAAATGTTCTCACCCAGGGTGATATACATAGCAAAGGGGAGAGGCAGGATTTGAACCTGGTTCCTCTGGCTCTAAAACCGATGGTTTTTTTCCTTCATATCATGCAAAGCATTCTGTTTTGTGGTATAAACTCTTTTAACCTAAACCTACATGTGAATATTGAATATATTTTCAGCATGAACATTTGAAAATATTTTGTTACCTTATTGATTTGCTACAGTACTTTTTCCCAATGCCGTAGGTTTAGATTTAGATTCCCAGTGCCTTAGATTTAAATACGTAGATGTTTAAGAAACCTATTGCTATCACACTAGGAAATATATTGTTTGTTTTTAAAATGCAGAAGTAGTTAGAAGATGTCTTTGATCAAGAACTATGCTGTCCTTTTTTATGTTCCAAGTGGTCTTGGGGTTAATTAAAGTAAGTTTTTTTATTAGAATAATTATACTTTCCTTTAATGATTAGCAGTTTAAAAAATGTTTTGGCCAAATATATTGGATAATCTGTTTGTTCTAGTAAGTCTCTTTAAGCTTTATGCCAAATGACATTAAAACTTGATAACCTTGTGATAAGTTTGTTTTCATTGTAGTTCAAGCTATTCTTCAGATGCCCTGGATTTTGAGACTGAACATAAATTGGATCCTGTGTTTGATTTTCCAAGACTGTCACGTCAAAGCTTGCATTCGGTCCCTACAACATACACCGGTGATGATGGTCAGATGGAAAATACTCACTCCTATACTAGAAATACTTCTCACAAAGACAAGATTTCAAAGTAAGCAATGTTTTCCTTTGATTTTTAAAAATTATTCACTATCCAAAATCACATGTATTTATATCTTGTGTAAAACTTTACCTTAACAAATTTCACATATTAAGGATTAATATTATGTTGCAAATTTTTGATATGGTAGAAATATTCAGGTAACCACTTCTAGAATTTGTAATGTTTTGGCCTTCTACAGAGTTAAGCACTGACATTTTATTAAGTTGAAGTCCTATTCAGTTATATTTCAGAGTGCGAAAGAGACAGCTGCCACACAATAAAGCAGCTACAGTTCCAGATATAGTACTAATAGTCATGGTTTAAAAAGTTTTATTCATCCAGGGTAATAAGAATTGAACTTCAGCTGTCTTGACCAAATGTCATGGAAAGGGGAAAGGGATCTTGCCAAAACAAACTTGTTACAACTCAGCTTTGTAATATTAGTGATTAAGAGAGATTTTATAAACTGTATGTGCACATTCATTACAAGATTTATGTGGTAGATTAAGGTCTATGAATACGTATGGGATGATTTTCATGCTTTGGTGAAGTATTAAGGCAACGGCTTTAACCTTATTCAAATCTGAATTATGACCAATCAGCACAAATATTCAGTACAAAGGTGATGAAAGGGAGGAGAAAAAAGTGAGTGGCATTTGTAGGAGAATAGATTCAAAAGGGCCAACATTAATGTTTCATATTGAATTGTTCCCATATGAATTATGAGAGGAAACCATACAAAATTTCTTCAAATTCTGATCATTATAAATTGTCTTATTATATATGCTTCCCCTAGTTGATTTGGTAGAAAGAGTATACTTTTTCTAAATATTTAACATTTAAGTTAATTAAATATATATACTAAATGCTTTAAATAAAAATAGCCTAGTAGGAAAAGCTGTCTTGACAATTTTCTGTTTTTTCTGGAAGGATGGGAGGACTTGAAGGGAGTAGGGCTTGGGAGAAATCTGAGCCTGTGATTTTATTTGTGTAGGAAACTCCTGGTATGGAAACTTTCTTCAGTGATACAAATCAACAGCTCTGGCATTTTTCTTATATAAGGTTGAATTTTTATAAAAACTTAGCTTTAAAGTCATTTTTCTAGTAGATGGAGAATGTAAATGCAGAAAGCCATATTCCAGGATGTTGAATCTGTCCTTGATTCACTAATCTAAACACAAATTTTGCTTGTCCTTGAGAAATAATGTGAAGTTTCTCTGTTGGTACTGATGAAGCATAAAAAGTTCATTGTATGAATTTATAAAAAGCAAATCACTTAAATTATTTAAGATATTAGTTTCTTGATGTTGGAATTTATGTTTACTTTGCATTATTATTAAGTTCATCATTAAAGTCTAATTGTTTTGTATTTGTCAGAGAAAGTTTGCAGATTTGTTTTCTTTTTTGGATAGGACATCAAAACATCATAGAAACACAAACAAACAGTCTTTGGCTGTAAATCATACTGCAAGAAAAGCTGCTTCCAACTCCTCCTCCCTTCTCAGCCAGAATACCTTTGATAGCCATGCTAGCGATACGTCTTTAAGATCTTCTGTCCTGGATGAGTCTTTAATTCGTAAACAGACCAAAGTTGTCCATTTCTGGGGTGAGTTAATGGGAGACTGTTGCCTTTGGAAAAAATTATGTGAGGTGTGTTTGTGTATTTTAAATGTGTTTCTTGTTTGTAAGAAGCTCAGATTATATCATCTATATTTTAATAATTTTTTGGACTATCACTAAGAAGTAAATATCAATCACTCTTTCCATTTTATAGCTAGGGAAACTGAAGTACCAGAAGTTTAAATGATTTGTTTATGGACATAAAGATAACTTACTTGAATACTAAAGTCTTTCACTTTGCTCTGCTCAATTTCCCATGAGGTTTGGAATATTTGTTTTTGTTTTGATCTGGACAATTAAAGTAATGTAATTGGATGTCATAACTAGATCTGTTTTCTAAGTATGGTATCATGGGAATCACCTTTAAGCAAACTTATCACCAAAAAATTCAAACTAGCTGATACAGTGTGACATACTAGAAAGCTTTGAAATTGTTACGTAAAACAGAAGAAAATTTAAAGGTTAGAGATTTTTATTTTAAAATTTCTGAGCCATTGGAAAGCAGTTGTACTGTATAGGTAAGTATTGCTTGGAGTTGATTTCTGATTTGACCCTATGGGCTTAAGTGGTTAGTTTTATGATTTGCTCTCTTTCTGTAGAAAAGTGATATAGAGACTACCTAAATATGATAAAATGATAAATAACTTTTATATATGCCATCCAGCAGATTGAATTTGTCTAGGAATTGTGATTTCAGGTTTGTTATACTACTTGTATATACTATTACTATAATGACATAATATTTTGTGTTACGGTAGCAAAGCAATTTTCTTTATACTTGGATCTTGCCTCACTTTTAACCTCTGGAATTCTTTTGTGAATGGAAGGAAGAATAGGGAGAATGATATAATAACAACCAGTGTCCCAATGTTCTGTCCTGGGCCCTTTTCTCTTTCTCTTCTATGCTACTTAATTTCAGCTCACATGCTTTTAATTACCAACTGCTGATGATTCTCAAATCTACCTCTCCTGCCCCAGTCTCTTGGTTGACCTCCAATCTTGCATCTCCATTCACCTTTCAGACAACTCAACCTGGATATCCAGTACACGTCTTAAACTAAACATGTCCAAAACAATTCATTTTCTTTCTCCCCCCAAACCCTCCCCGCTACTTCTACCTTCCCTGTTATAGGGCAGCACCATCCTCCCAGTCCCTCGAGCTCACAATCTAGGAGTTAATCCTCAACTCTTCACTGTTTCTTACCATCCCGCCCCGCCTTCAATCCAAGCTATTGCCAAGGCCTGTTGATTTCACCTCTTCAACATCTCTTCATACATTCCCTTCTCTCTTCTGATATTGCCTCTACTCTAGTGCAGGCCCTCTGGTGGATTACCTCAAACTTCAACTATTAGGTAATAGCCTACTGGTGGGTCTATCTGCCTTGTCTCTCCACACTACAATCTGTCCTCTCCATTCAGCCACCAAAATGATTTTCCTAAAGTGAAGGTCTGATCACGTCACCCTCCTAATGAATAAACTCTAGTGGCTCCCTATTGCCTCCAGAATGAAATACAAAATACTCGGACTTGGCATTCAAAGCTGTCTCCTACCTTTCCAGTCTTCTTGCACCGTACTGCCTGCCCCATACTCTTTGATCCAGCGACTCTGGCCTCCCGCCTGTTCTGTAAACAAGACACTCCATCTCTTCCGCTCGAGACATTTTCTCTGGCTGTCCCCTATGCCAGTCTGCCTCCTCAACTCCACCTGCTGACTTTCCTGGCTTCCTTTAAATCTCACTAAAATCTCACCTTTTATAAAAAGCCTTTCCCAACTCCTTCCTTCAGTTAATTATTTTCTATTTATCCTATATATGGTTTACGTTGAATATATATGTTTGCATGTTTTCTCCCTCATTATAGTGTAAGTTTCTTGAAGGCAGGAGCTGTCTTTTGCATCTTTTTTTAAAATTCTGAATTCTTAGCAAGTGTCTAGCACATTATAAATGCTTAATACATTTTTTTGTTTTTTGCTAGGCAACGGGGTTAAGTGAATAGCCCAGGGTCACACAGCTAGTAAGTGACAAGCTCTCTGAGGCCAGATTTGAACTCGGGTCCTCCTGACTCCAGAGCTGGTGCTTTATCCACTGTGCCACCTAGCTGCCCCTGCTTAATACATTTTTATCGATTGAGATAATCTGTCATAGAACTAAGCATGGGAATCTTAATGTCCTTAGTGTTTATTGTCAGAACATTTTAGACCATTTAAAGATTTTAAAATGATAATTATCTTATTTAGCAAGAGTTGATGCTCCTTTGACTTTGATAGGTTTTTTTTTTTTTGCTGTCCTGGTTGGAATTCAGAAAAATTGACTAGATCCTTTCAGGTTTCCTTCTGAGCCAAATTTATCATTTCTCTTAAATAGCATAATTGTAAAATAGCATAATTGTAAATATAAATAGTATAATTATAAGTTTTAATTTAGTGCATTCTAGGTAGCACAGTGGATTGGGCCTGGAGTCAGGAAGACCTGAGTTCAAATCCAGCCTCAGATACTTCCTAGGTATGTGACCCTGAACAAGTAACTTAACACTTTTTGCTTCAGTTTCCTCACCTGTGAAATGAGTTGGAGAAGGAAATGGCAAATCACTCTAATATATTTGCCAAGAAAACCCCAAATGGGGTCACAAAGAGTTGGACATGAATGAAATGACTGAACAAGAACAAGAAGTTTAATCTGATTTGTAAATATAAGAAATTGGACTTTTTAAAATTAATAATTCAAAAGGTTTCCTCTCATGTGGTGGTATTTTTTTTTTGCTATATAAAATAATATAGGTGGATAGAGCATCTTATTTTATAAAGGAATTGGTTACATTACATATTTTTATCTTATGAGATAATGTATGTAAAGTGTTTTTCAAACCTTAAAAAGCTTTTTAGTGTTGGTTATTACTGTTATGTTAGCTTTCTTTAAAAGTTGCTTGTCTCTCTATGACTTTCATACTCATTCCTTTTTCTTATACTGTGATTTGAAGGATTTGAGTAAGTTTCCAAAATATTATGTGCTAATTTTGGCAAGAGTTAGTATTCTTGTTTCACTGTGCTGTTTGTTCTGGCAGCAAAAGTGGTTACCAGGCAACAGAAGCAGCATATGCTACTAATTAATGTAGCTTTCCCCAATAGTCGCATGGAGGAAGCAGGGAGAGATACGATTTTGTTTTTTGTTTCCTTATACTTAAATTGGGGAGGGGAAGCTTTAAATGCTGCTTAATATGATGCAATATAATTCGAATTTCTAGCTATTGTAGTTTCTAAGCTCCTTTACACATTTTAGTTTGTGTTGTTTTCAACAATAAGAATGTGTTTGTTTTGTTTTGTTTTTAGGTCTTGATGATGATGGTGATCTTAAAGGTAACTAGTCCATGCTCCTTCTTTTCTCCAAAATATGTTTATTTGTTAGGTTAATTCATATCAAAATAAGCAATTTCAATCTATTTTTAAAAAAAAATTTAGGTGGGACTAAAACTGTTATTCAGGGAAATGGTGACCTAGCAACTGGAGAAACAGACACAACCTTGAACAATGGTTATATATGCAGTGATTGCAGTATGCTTTCTGAACGAAAGGATGTCCTCACAGCCTACTCTACTTCCCACGTGCCATCTTCAAGAATTTATTTTAGGGATGGGAGTCAAAAACGTAAGTTTAGTTTTTTTAAGCAAAATATTAGGATGATAGCCTTGTAAAACTATTTCATTCTACAGAATGATATGTGTTTATTTAAACCATTTCTGCTATGGATTTTTGAGTTATTTGTGCTTTAAAAAACTAAGCAATGAAATAACTAGTGTGCTTGCAATTGGATAGTATTTTTTCTAGAGAATGTTTGTTACCCATTAACATCACAGCATAACATTTTGGATATGAGCAAACAAATGCTTTTCAGCTTTCTTTTTTAAGTATGATAGATTTTGAAAAGTTTTCAATGCCACTTTCAAACTGCTCTTATTAAAATAAATTAGACATTATGCCATTATTTCTTGCTTAGTGCCCCATATGTGCATCGTCTGAATTACTGATAAAATTACAAAAATAATGCCTGACAGTTAAGAAATGTTTTCTGTAATAAAAAATTTTTATGGAGATTATGGTAGGAAAGAGAGGCAGAAATGTTACTGCTGAATCAAACCCACTAATCTGATAGATCTATGGTTGTATTTCTGAGGAGGAGCAAGAGGAAAGTTTTGGTGGGGCAGGTGAAGAGATGGAGATATTTACTGAATTCAGTTCTTGGAGAGGCCTGTGTACTGATTTTATATTTGTGATGATTGCTTTTGTTATAGGAAAAGCAACTCCATTAATTGCCCAGGTTAATATTAGTGTTCTAACATTATTTACCTGGACTTGAATTTAAATTGAGAGGTACCCCAGAAACATCCTCACAGAATGGAGTATGAATCTAGGGACTTTTACTACTGGCAGATCCATAGGGAACTTCCCACAGAACACTACCTGTGCATATTTTGAGAATCCCTTTCTGGGGACAGCTAGGTGGCACAGTGGTTAGAGTACCGGCCCTGGATTCAGGAGGACCTGAGTTCAAATCCGGCCTCAGACACATAACACTTACTAGCTATGTGACCCTGGGCAAGTCACTTAACTCTATTGCCTAACCCACCCCCCAAAAAAGAGAAAATCCCTTTCTACCAGCTAAACACTTAGCTTTTTTGAAAGTCACTACCCTTTGTTTCCGTAGGCAGTGACTGTAGCCATTTCTCCTATAGGCTCCTAAGACTGTTGTGGAGCCACATAACACAGAGTGGGTTCTGTTTGATTGACAGTTTGGCTAAGACTGCAAGGTTGCCCTTGGCCCTTCAGGTGGAATAAGGGATCTTTGGTAAAAACTGTTACCATTGAGAGTCACTACTGTGACTATCACTTTTGCTGTGTCCCTTTAGCCTCTGTATTCCCAAGAGCCTTTCACGAGCTGCTTGAACAGTAGCCTTTAGCTATTATCGGAAAGTTTTCATTCTTAAATGCTACTTAGCCATTTAAATTCAAAACATACACATTTTATATTTCTTATAAATTTAGCTTTATTTCCAGAGGTATTTTTGGAGAGGCTGAAAATGCTTGCTTGATAAGGGTTGGAAAACATAGGGTGTACTTTTGAAAGACATATCCCTTGTAGCATTCTTATATCACAGTGGGCAAAATGAGAGTACCCACTTTTGTTTTTTCTTGTAAAGTTGCTCATATTGTTAATATAAGAAGAAAGAATGAGGAAAAATTACATGAGGAAATAAAATGTTATGTGAAACATCTTTTTTAAATGTTTATGTTGTGAACAGACATTAACAATGTTTTCTGAGTTGAATCTGAATTTAAAATGTAAATACAGTTGTTCCTTATTATCAGTCTCCCTTTAAGTTTTGTTTTTGCTCAAAATGCAATTTTTTTTACTGTAATCAAATTATCAAGTCTTTTCATCCCATACTAGATAAATTACCAGGATCCATTTGTCATAAAAGATAGGGATGGAAACAAAGTAGCATTCATTGTATAGAAAATTTAGCTAACTTAGTTTTCTTTCTCTGATTTGTAGACAATTCAGCCCACTGGTCAGAAGCCAAAGAGAATCAGAACTTTTTTGGGGTTGGGGGTAGGTGTGGGAAATGCTGTATTATAAGTGGAGAAGGGTGGAGAAATATATGCAAATACCATTAAATACTAAGCCTCAAGGTTGAGATTAACTCTCAGTTGGAGATGTAAGGGTGATTGTCCAGGGAGTCTGAATTCAATAACCATTTATTTAGCTGGCTGATGTGTAAAGCTCTGCACTAGGCACTCAGAACTGGTATCTAAAAAGTGGATCTTGCATTCGTGGAACTTAAATTTTGATAAGGGAATCTGACAAGATATGTAAATACATAACTATAATATGTAATTACATTGAAGAGATGTACAACAAAGCCTACTTTGAGGTCTGTTGGGGAAAACAAAAAGATTTGTGGGTGGGTTGATCACGGACAGGTTGTTCACCGAAAAGGGAACATTTGAAAATGGTTAGGAACCTGAATTTCTAGACAGGATGGGGAAGGTATACTAGGTAAATGGAATATTGTAAACAAAAGTTGGCATTCCAAAAGTTGTATTCCAGAAGACGGTTTTTCATTTTGGCTTGAACATAGAGTACTTGCAAAGAAGTTGTATGAGGGTCACAAAGGTAGGATGGTGCTAGAATTTGGTCAGCCTTAAATGATAAATGAAGGAACCAGTGAAGATTTTTTGAGCAGGTGAAAGGTGTTGACCAAAGCTATAAAATAAGATAGTCAGGCAGTGCCATAAAAGATGGATTGGAGTTGGAAATGGGTGGGAGAATGGCACCAAAAAAAAACCCTGTTATGAAGTAATTGGAATAATCCAGATAAGTGGCAGTGGGAAGAATAGAATATTAACTCCTTGAAGGCAGCAACCCTGAGTTTTGTTTCTGTCTGCAGTGCCTAGAATAATACTTGTTGAAAGGGAAGTATCTGTGAGTTCTCTTCTAATGTCAAAATTCTGTAATTCTTACAAAGCACCAGACACTACAAAATAGTGACTTGACAGAATAAAACAAAATTTTTTGTCTTGAAAATGATGTGGTTCATGTGATTAAGTCCAGAGAGAAGAGGTGGTAGAATAGTTACTTGAAAGGTTCAAGGAAATGAAGGCTATTTCCAGCTAGTGAAAGTGTTTGTGGATGAGATAGTACCTGAGCTGAGGATTAAAGACAGGAAAAATTGTGAGAAGGCGAAGAGATCAATCTTAGATTCATAGATTTAGAGCTTGGTGGCAGTTATCAAGTCATGTATCTAGTTTAGTCTCTGCACTTTACAAATGAGAACTGAGGAGGAAGTCCATTCTGTCTGTGGACAAAGACATGGAGTTAGGAGAAGACTTGAAGAGAGCTGTACTTCTGCAACCAAAAAACTGTAAAAAAGGGAATTTCTGATATTTGTTTTCTACAAATTCTGCTGAAACTAATAAAAACAGAAACCGACATAGTGCTTTGCATATGGTTTATAATAGGGTTCCCTAGAAGATTATTCTAATATTCTTGAGGGAGGGTGGGACAGGGAATTTATATCTTTAGGTCTTAGATTTTTGCAAGCAATGGTTTGTAAAGCCATTGTTTTCTTTACAAGAGAGAGATCCAAGGGAAGAAATAATTCATGTTATCCCAGGTAATGATTTACTTTTCAATATGATTTCTGATTGTAGAGGATAATATTAACAAAACTTATACTGTATTTAGATGTGATGTAATATAAGAAGCTGGCACCACCAGGGCATGGATATTCCACTTAACAACTGTTTCTTATCTAGCCAACCTAAAAGTCAGTACCTTTGATTTGAACTAATTTAGTTCATCTAGTTCTCTTCTTATAGTGTTAAAACTATGTCTTTACATATATTCTATATACACATATGTGTACTTTTTTCTGCTATGAGAATATGAACTTTTTGAGAGCAGGGGTTATTCCATTCCATTATTCCATAAGCACCTAGCACAGTGCCTTGTACATGCTAGTCACTTAATTCATGTTTGTTGACAGTTGAATGTTTGATTAAAAAAACCAAAAAACTAAAATTTTGTTTCTAGCTTTATTGTACTGGGAAAAAAATGTTTATCTAAACTGAAGTACCAAAGAGAGCTGATTAGTGAAAGTGATCTTGTGTTTCTCTACATCTACTCTATAAGTAGTTTTACTGCAGCAATTTAAGTTTTTCTACACCTTAAAAAATACCTTAAGAATAAAGATCTCTAGCAACTTTGGTAGAATTAATAGGACTATGCTGTTTTTCCTCTTAGATTGTAAATTCATTGAGGGCAGGTACTCTCATTTTTTAAATCTGCCTTTGGCATGTAGAAATGTATTGTATATAAAGTGTCCTAAATGGATGTTTGTTGAATGTATATGAGTAACAGTAACTATCAGAAATCACCAGATCTTTTCAAGAAGTTGTTGCAACATTAAAAATGCCAAAGAAAACTGCATTCTCAGATTGATGACGGCCTCCCAGGCACAATAGGAAGAGCGAGGGCATTTTCTCTTCTTATTGCTCCTCAGTGAACCCAATGAAAACCATGGCTTGTCCTCTGCAGAAGAAAGTCTGTTATAATGAAATGGATCCTGGATCAGGGGTGGGGAGCCTGTGGCCTCAGGTCACATGTGGCCTCAATTGTGGCCCTCTGAATCCAAACATCATAGAACAAATCCCCTTACTAAAAGGATTTGTTCTGTAAAACTTGGACTCAGTCAAAAGGCCGCATCTAAGGACCTGGAAGGCCACAAGTTCCCCACCCCCGTACCTGGATGATATTTTACAGTTGTTTGCTAGTATGAGATCCTTGGTGTTGATAAATCTGGCACGTTATTTTTGTTCATGCCAGGATATTGTAAGAATCCATATTCTTTTGCTGGAATACAGCTTTAATGAAAATTTCATTTTAACTTTTAGGGCCATTTGTTTAAATTTATATGAATTCTTTAAAATTCTCTAACTAAAAAGACCTTACTGGTTTTATATGATTGTGTAATTTGCAGGATGATTTTTTTGATCAGTAGAAGAGTAAGTGTTAGTCTTGTGGGAGGAAATAACTTGTATTCACACTTTTTTTAATAGGAGGTACATCTCTCTACATGAATAGAATTTCACGTCTGGCCAAATACACAGCAGCATCGTTTTCATCACTCTTAGTTCAACTTTTTCAAGTTGTTTTAATGAAGTTGGGTTACGAATCAGAGAATTACAAATTGAAAAATTATGAATCTAGAGATTGTGAATCAAAAAGTTATAAGACGAAAAGCCATGAATCAAAAGGTATTTAACAAATTTTCTTCTTTTCCCACCAAACAGTGCTTTAGAGGTGGAGAAAACAACTGTACTTTTTCTTATGGCTTTTCATCTATATTTTCTTCTCCTTCAGTCAGTACTATCTTCTTGTGGCTGTTTTTTTCTGAGCTTACTGATAGTAGTTTATCTTATCTTTAAAGCTGAAAATTGGCTGTTGCTTAAACAGTTGTATCAAAGTATACTGCTATAATCTCTCTTTTTCAACATTATTATTTCTTGATTCATTTTACCTTTTTAAAACAAAGGTAATCGATTAAATTGATTGATTTTTGGTTCAGGACTTCTGTGCTATATTGCTAAACTTTTTTTTTTAAACAAGATTTTCTTTTATTTGCTGCTGGTTTGGGGAATTCAGTTTGCCAGTCATTACTTTTTTTTTTTAATCTTTCAATAATAAAACCTCACCAGCATTCACCTGTATTAGGTAGAGCTTCAGATATTCATTTAAAACTATCTTATTGCACTGGCTTCATGTAAAGCTAGAAGAATTTGAACTTGAGAGAGATGAATTTTTCTAAGCCTGTTTTGCATATATTGCAGCTCATTCGAATTACTGTGGGTGTGTGAATGTAAAAGAGTTTCTCAGAGAGGATGGTCACCTCAGTGTAAATGGTGAATCACTGTGTAAGTATGGCTTTATCATATGTGTGAAAACTTAGTCTTTGGCTCAGTTCTGCACAGGTTATAATTTTTTAGTGGCCTGATTAAATTACATGAGTGACACATGCCATATGTCAATATCCAGAGCTAATATCCATTATTGGTTAAGGGACCTACTGTTTAAATACTTAAATTATAGAAACAACTGCCAGATTTCACTTAACTGATTTTTTTTTGTTTTTTATAAATTGCTATTTTAACATGACTGGACACAGGTCTATTAATTGACTAACTTGCTTATTAATTTGTTAAATTAATGCTTAATTGTTACCACAACCAACAGGTGATGACTGTAAGGGGAAGAAACATCTTGAAACATATACAACAACCCACTTGCAATCTTCAAGGTCAAAAAGGGTAGCAAGGACCATTTGGCACACCTTTTCTCACACAGGTTGACTCTTGCACCTTTTTTGTTTGTTTTTCTTTTTCATCATTATTTCACAACTGTTAATCATTTATTGCTTTGTTTTTATAAAAACTTTTAAGGATTTTAAATAACAATAACTCACTTTTCAATAGGTGTTTGAAGTTTGTAAAGCACTTTCCTTACAACCCCTCTGTGAGTGAAGTAATAAGTAGCTTCAGATCTAATAAAGCACAGTCAAAATAGAAACTTAAGCAAAAAATAAAAATAAATTTGTAGATTAACTGTTTGTCTAATTTATTTATGTAGTGCAGGTTTGCTGGATAGAATTCAACTTTGTAGGGAGGTTTAAGTAAAAACCAAGTTAATTTTTCTTTTGAGATACAATATTATTTTACAGATAGCCACCTATCTAAATTGCATAATAAAGAACATTTATGTTAAATACATTTTGCCCTATTTGAAAAAATTCAACACCATTTTATCTTAATTGGAAATGTTATAAAAGTCAGCAAGATGTTTAAAGTGTGTGCTTTTCTGTTTATCTTTGATTCTTGTGTTTCATGGAGAAAGAAATAGTAACTTTTTCCCTGTTAAGGCTGTAAAAGTTAGTTAAAATAAAATTGTTTTGTGAGTTATCAAATAAATGAACAGTAATTGAACAGATGACTTCTTTATGTTTCAGTAAAAGCCAGTTATTACTGGAACCTTCTTATACTTTGATTGCAGAGATTTCAGGCAGTTAAAATCAACATGTATATAACATCAATGTCAGTGTAAAAGAGAAACAGTAATTAAGGAATCTCATAAGCAGCCATGGACTTTACAGTATGTGTCATTTTAATGTAAAGTTATTTATGTTATGTTTTGCTGATTTTTTTTTCTCTCTAGGGGAGAGGCCATAAAAAATTTAAAAAAAATATTAGGTTTAAAATTTTATATGTAAACATCATTTCACCAAGAGTGTTATGCTGACTTTTTTACAGCTTAATTTAAGGAGAATGTTGCATTGTCCTTATCATAACATTTGGTAGTACTGTTCTCAAACATAAAAGAAATCTCCAACAGAATTTTTATGAAACTTGGATTTTAGGAAATGCTTGTTAAAGTGACTGGTATGTTATAGACAGTTTAGTGGGACAAGATAAGAAAAAAGTGTAGAATTGAAGAAAAATTATTCTAATTCATAACAAGTGCTTTTTCATATTGCTAGTCAATTTCAATGAATTTCTATCTTCCTCGATTTATAAATAATTTTATTGAAAGCAAGGAAAATCCTTTGACTTAATAAAAATAGAGAATGGTAAAATTTAAAAACAAATTTATTACTTTCATGAATTTGTCAAGTGGGAGAAGCTATTTTATTATGTATTTAGAGGATGGTATCCTGGTTACATTCTCTGTGTGTGCACTGTGCATACACCTTTTATCTGTTATAGGTTACTTTTTGATGCAAACACTACAAGGGATTGGAACTACAGGATGGTTTGTGTCCAAGAAGGTGTTATCGTTTCTTTGGTTGGCTATTGTTTCTCCAGGTGGTTATTTTTGGCTTTTTACGCTAGCATGATCTGAAAGGCTTTTGGCAAATTAAGTATTTTTTCTATGTGATCTGATGACTTTCATTTTTAGGTTCTCATTTTGACTTCTTGAAATAACATTTTTCAATCATTACTACCTACAAGTGCTAACATCCTAAATTTCTAGTTGCATTAGCATTTGGTGTGTGTGTATGTGTGTGTGTGAGAAAGATTTGAGATATCAAATTCATCGCTAGAAGCTTGATTTCAGTGTGATTGAAGTGCATGGATTTAATGCTTTAAATAAATAAATAAATAAATTCTTTTGCATCTTGTCTTGTGCATCTATGACTTATGTTGCTCTGTGGTTTTACTCTTAACCACTGCTATATGACTTAGTCCTGTTGTGGTGCATGTAAAAATCTTGTTCACAGATTTCTTTGATCATCTACTTTCAAAATAATCAAAGTGATTTTTTTTTGTTGTTGCTTGTTGCTTGGTTGTTACCACTTAGAGGCTTTGATTTCCTCAGAACAGTTCTACTTTTTATGTTTTATTTTTAGGGAAGGCAGCCTCTGGAGTATTCTGGTGGCTAGGAACTGGATGGTACCAATTTGTTACTTTGATTTCTTGGTTAAATGTGTTCCTACTTACAAGGTAAGAAAATTTTTCCTGTATATCAATTTTAAGTTTCAAAAATGGGGGACCATTTTGCTATTAAAATTCACTCACTTTAATTGTTGGTTAGCAATCATGGTTTATTAAAAAGTATTAGAGCAATCAAAATCAGGTTACTTGTATTGGAATCTCATAGAATAGGGAATAAGTCAGGTCATTTTTGGACTTTATTCACTGAAGTTTTAATCAGTCAGACACTTTCCTGATACTCAACAATTGAGTATGCAGTGTCTTATGTGTAGTAAGGAGTCTGTTGATGGATTGGTGTCTTGGACAACCCAAGGCAACATTAGAGTAGTGTTAGAAATATAGCAGTGTGTTAGATACAGAGGAGAAGGATTTAGAACAAATCACTAGTATACACAGAATTCCAGTTATCAAAAATGTGTTATCTCAGAAGCTTTAATGAAGCTGAAGATTTGTGCAGGTAAATGTTCATTCACTCCTCTATGTCTTTTCTCATCCTTATATAGTTGATGTTATGTTGGTGAACTTAGGCAGATAATAGTCTATAATAATAATTACTACGATGTTAGAAATCTATACTTATCACTGCTGTATTCATAGATTATGTTTTATGAAAGTTTATGAAATTGAGCAAATGGATAGAAATCATGTGCCTTTAAGAAATAGCAGTGTTTTTTTTTAAATTTTTAAATTTTTTTCATATGCTTTTGAGTTGAAAATTTTTCTCGCTTTTCCAACCCCCCACCCTCCCCAAGACGGTGCACAATCTGATATAGGCTTTACATTTACATACCCATTAAACATATTTTCACATTAGTGAAGTTGTAAGTAAAAATTAAAACCAATAGGAGGAACCATCAGAAAGATGAAACAAAACTCAACAGAAGGTAAAAATAAGTGATAGTGATTCAACTTCCATAGTTCTTTCTTTGGATGTGGACAGCATTTTCCATCCCAAGGCCTCTGGAGATGTCTTAGATCCTCGTAATGCTGAGAAGGGTTCAGTTTAACAATCTTAGTCATTGCATAACGTGGCTGTTATTGTGTACAAAGGCCTCTTGGTTCTGCTCACTTCACAGCATTAGACCATATAAGTCTTTCCAGGTTTTTCTGAAGTCAGCCTGTTCATCATTTCTTATAGCACAATAGTATTCCATTACATTCATATGCCACAACTTGCTCAGCCATTCCCCAGTTGATGGGCATCCTCTCAATTTCCAATTCTTTGCCACCACAAAAAGAGCTGAATAGCAGTGTTTTTTTAAGGGCAAAGATGTTTTATATAAAATGCTTAGAAGGAAAATCAGTGTAGTAAATATTATTATTATATTTGCCCCCCCCAAATCTCTTCTCTCTTCCTGACTTTTACAACCCCAGTCAGTGTCATCTTCCACTCTACTCTCAAGTCCCCCATATCCTTTCTGTTGCCAAGTCCTTTCTGTTTTACCTTTTTAATATCTCTCGTGTGTTCCCACTTCCGTTTTTACCACCACCAGCCTGGTGCAGGGAGGGTATAATCACCTCAAGCTTGGACTATAGCAATAGCCTACCTCCCTCAAGTCTCCCCCTACTCCAGTCCATCCTCCACTCAGCTATGGAAATGATCTTTGCAGGTCTAACCATGTCATTCCCTCATTCAGTAAATTCTAGTGGCACCCTTTTGCATTTAGGGTTAAATATAAAATCCTCTGGGGTTTTAAAGCTCTTTATAACATGGCCTCTTCATATCTTTCTAGCCTTCTTACCTCTCCCATGTACATATTCTTCAGTCAGTGACATTGGCCTTTTTTGCTGTTTTTTTGCATAAGATACTCCATATCTCAACTCCATGTGTTTTCTCTGGCTATCCACCATACCTGGAATCCCTTCTATACACACACACCCGCACACACACACAGACACACCCACGCACACCCATATCTTATTTGTTTATAATAGTTTGCATGTTGTCTTTTCTCATTCAAATGTGAACTTCTTGAGGGTAGGGGCTGCTGTTACTTTTCTTTGTATCATAAGAACTTACAGAGTGCCTAGCAGCTAGTAAGTATGTAATAAATGCTTGTTGATTTCTTTTTCAACTCCTGTTTGTTGCAAGTTAAGCATTTTCATTTTTATTTTCAGGTGCCTTCCAAAAATTTGCAAGTTGCTACTGCTAATTATCTCACTTTTACTTTTGCTAGGTATGTGAAGTTTGTTTTCATTTTAAATTGATTACTCATGTTTATTTTAAATGACAATTCATGTTTACTTTTTAAAGATACTTTCCCTTAATTTTCTAGTTAAATATAATGTCTTATATGCTTTCTTGAAATTAATTTTTAACTTTTTGATTTTTGTTTTTCTCTAAGGGATAGGTCTTTATTTATGGAACATGGAAAGTTTCCTTTCACTCTTGCCTATATTCAATTGGACAAACATACACAGAGCACAGAGGGTGGATGAGTCCAGATACTTCTTTAAGCCTGATTCTTCTCACGTTAATCAACCTACAGAGGTAAATTGTTTGAGTACTTTCGTAGATGACTGACTCAGTGTTTTACTCCACACAGTAAATTAGTCAAGTTGTTGGCCAATAAGGTTCAGTGTGGGGGGAGCACTGTTCTTTGAATTTAAAATTTTCAAATAAAGAAGCTTTGTACCTTCTTGCATGTTTTAAGAGAGTTCCAACAAAGTTGACCTTCCCACTCTGGCCCCCATATTTAGCTCCTGTTTGATTTAATTAGCAATTTATATTTTCATTTTATTGGAGAAAGTTCCCTAAAATATTTTATAGACAACCTTTTAAGAAAACCTCTGTTTGCTAGGGTTTCAACAATGGATTTTCCTGTTTGAACTGTTTTTCAGTATTTTACCATGCCAGAGAAAGGACAGGTGAATAAGAATTCTTTGATTTTATCTAAGATCCTTTTTGGTTTGGACTAATTTTTTTAAAAAGGAAATTAGGTATTAGCCTGTAAAATGATTTCAACATTGTCTTTGGATTTGACATCACCTGGGAAAAGGACTGTAGAAGTACCTACAGTTGTATCTTGGTAATGTTAGTAGCAATAATCTGAATAGCCAGGTGTTTTTAAGAAACAGACTGGGTTATAGAGTAGGAAACTTTTTTCTTTCATTTTTCATTATGACAGATCTATTAATTTATTTTTCCAGTTCTGTCAGAGACCTGCTCAACAGACCAGACTATGATTTATGGTATTTTCTGACATTGCAGCAGAAACTATAGGATTTTTTTTATTGCTATTATTTTTAAAAAGATTAAAAGAGAATTCATTTCTGATTTTTAGTTTAGCGTAGGCTGCTTTTACTTTTAATTTGGATATATAACTTTCTATAGAATAATCTCTCTAAAGTTAGACATTATTAAAATGTATATTAAATTATTTTCTTCAAGTTTGATATGATAAATTGTGGCCAAATGAAATTAGCAGTTGAAAAGTTATATGTGTTTTGCGATCACTTGCTTTAAATTTCCATTCAGCATGTTTGTTTTTTATTTTTAAGATGGATTTTATGGCTTTCCAACAAGAAAATGAATTCCGTATATTGAAGCTTGAAGATCTTCTTGGAAAATTGTCTGAAAAGGACAAGGTACTTAGTTTTTCCATTCTAACGTTAGCATAAGTTATTTTAGCATAAGGCTATTTTTCATCTTTTAGAATGACAACCAATAATGAACTTCAGGTAAAATAATTTTTTAAAGTTCCTTGGTAATTATTCAGAGAAGTTTAAAGCTTTTTTGTTGTTGAACCTTTTATATTGTCCTTATGAAAGAATGTTTGTGAAAAGCCCTTGAGAGTGACTTGGGGGTTACTGGTTTTCATGCTTAGTAAGCAATTTTTCCCATTCTTGTTTCTGGATTCTCTTCAGTTTCAGTTAATCAAGTATAATTTTTGAGTTCATACTATGTACCTAGATGCTGTGGGATACAAAGAGAAGTACAAGACTAGGTATCTGTTCACATGGTTCCAGTGCCAGCACTAATAAATGAAACCTGTGGTACTCTGTAATTAGTTTTTTCATTATAATACCAGAGGTTGTCGTCTGCATGAGCTATGTGCTCTGTCCTGTCATCATTCAACAAAGTATTCAACAAAGATTTATTAAGTACCTACTCTGTGTAGGGGGGTTATGTATTAGAAATATACCTATGCCACTCCAATTCTAAAAACAAATCTAGGGGCAGCTAGGTGGCGCAATGGATAGAGCACTGGCCCTAGATGCAGGAGGACCTGAGTTCATCTTCAGCCTCAGACATGTAACACTTACTAGCTGTGTGACCCTGGGCAAGTAACTTAACCCCATTGCCTAGGGCCCCCCCCCCGTCCCCCCAAAAAACCCAAAACCAAATTGAATTCCAAGTTTGGAAATGGGAGAGCATTTATAGTATATCACTAGCCATGCTCATACATTTTATAATATTGACTCTCATAAAACATGTATGGACGTGAAATTTATTTCCCCATATTATCCATGTCCAAGAAGAAAAAAGAAAAAGAAAAGACAGAGAAGAAAATATATTCTTAAGTCTGCACCCTGAGTATCAGTTCTCTATGTGGAGGTGGATAACATGTTTCACCATGAGTCCTTTGGAGTTATGATTGGTGATTGTATTGACTAGAGTTCATAAGTCTTTCAAATTTGGTTATCTTTAAAACTGTTAAACTTAAAGCTGTTACTACGTAGATTGCTCTCCTGGTTCTGCTCACTTCACTTTGCATCAGTTCAGAAAATTCTTCCTAGGTTTTTCTGAAACTATCCCTGGCATTATTTCCTTTTTTAAAAAGAAATTGAATTTTGTTTTAAGTTTCAGATTCTCTCCCTCCCCCAAACTCTCTCCCACCCAGTGAGCAGGCAAGAAATAAAGAACTCATTTCAATGTGAAATCATATAAAACAAATTTTTTCATTGGCCATGTTCTGTAAAAAAGAAAAAGAAAAAAATAACACTATTAGTAGTTCTCTGTCTAGAGGTAGATAGCATTTTTCATCATAAGTCCTTTGGAATTATGGTGGGTCGCTATGGTCAGAGTTGCTAAATCCTTCATAGTCAGTCATCTTTACAGTATCGCTGTTACTGTGTAGATTGTTCTCCTTGTTCTGCTCACTTCACTTTGCATTAGTTTATAAAGTCTTACAGGTTTTTCTGAAACTGTCCCCTTCATTATTTCTTACAGCACAATAGTGTTCCATTATATGCATATACCCTCACTTGTTTATTCATTCCCCAATCGATGGGCATTTTCTCAGTTTCTAATTCTTTGATACCACGAAAAAAAATATTTTTGCATATATGGGTTTTTTTCTTCTTTGATCTCTTTGGGGGTGTAAACCTAAAAGTAGTATTGTTGGATCAGAGAGTATGTATAGTTTAATAGCTTTTGGGGCATAGTTCCAATTTGCTTTCCAGATTCATTATACTAGTTTACAGCTTTTCCCATATCTATAATCCCCTTCAGGATTATCATTTTCTTGTTTTGTCATCTTAACCAATCTGATTGGAGTGAGGTGGTACCTCAGAGTTGTCTTAATTTGCATTTCTCTGATTATTAGTAATTTAGAATTTTTTTTTCCTGTGGCTAATGATAGCTTGAAAACTGCCTGTTCATACCCTTTGACCTTTTATCAATTGGGAATGGTTATTATTCTTATAAGTTTGACTCAGTTCCCTGTGTATTTTAGAAATAAGACTTTTATCGGAAAACTTGCTGTGTAGGTTTGTCCCAGTTTCTTGTTTTTAATTATAGCTGCATTGGTTTTATTTACACAAAAACTTAATTTTGTGTGATCAAAATGACCTATTTTGCTTCCTATGAACCTTTCTATCACTTGTTTCATCATGAACTTTTCCTCTATCCATAGATCTGCCCCGTAATTTCTTCTATGCTCCACTAATTTGCTTATGATAGCATTCTTTATGTCTAAATCATGTAGCTATTTTGAGCTTCTCTTAGTATATGGTATATGGCATGGGATGTTGGTCTGTGCCTAGTTTCTGCCAGACTACTTTACAATTTCCCCTAAATTTTTGTCCATGAGTTTTTGCCCCAACTGCTAGGATCTTTGGGTTTATCAAACATTAGGGTACTGTGCTCATTTGCTTCTATATATTGTATATCTTGTCTGTTTACTACTTACTAGTTTTACTTACTGCCAAATTGCTTTGATGATTATAGCTTTGTAGTATAGTTTGAGATCTGATACTGCTGATCCACCTTCCTTCCCATTTTTTCCCGTTGATTTTCTTGATAGTTTGGACCTTTTCTTTCTCCAAATAAATGTTGTTGTGATTTTTTTCCAGCTCTATAAAGTAATTGATAATTACATTAGTATGGCAATGAATAAGTAAATTAATTTAGGTAGTATTGTCATTTTTTTATTGTATTGCCTTGGCCTATCATAAACATTTAATATTTCTCCAATTATTTTGATCTTTATTTGTGTGAAGAGTGTTTTGCAATTGTGTTCATATATTCCTGTATGTTGTGGCAGGTAGACTTCCAAATATTTTATGCTGTCTGTGGTTATTTTACATGATATTTCTCTATCTCTTTGTGCTGGGGTTTTTTTGTTTGCTTTTGTTTTGCAATATACAGAAGTACTGATAATTTGTGTGAATTTATTTTATGTCCTGCAACTTTGTTGAAGTTTTTAATAGTTTCAGTTAGTTTTTTAGTTGACTTTCTAAGGTTTTCTAAATAAACCATCAGATCATCTGCAGAGAGTGATAGTTTTGTTTCCTCATGGCCTATGCTTATTCCTTCAAAATCTTTTTCTTATCTTATTGCGACAGTTAGCATTTCTAGTACAGTATTGAATAGCAGTGGTGATAATGGGCTTTCCTGCTTTCCCTTCTTCCCCCCCATCTTCTTAGAAATAATTCTGCCTTATCTCCGTTACAGATAATGCTTGCTTTTGGTTTTAGATAGATACTATTTATCCTAAGAAAAGCTCCATTCCTATGCTTTCTAGGGTTTTTTTTTTCTTTTAACAGGAATGGATATTATATTTTGTTAGCACAGTGCCTGGTGCATAGGTGCTTAATAAATTTATATTGATCTATTGATATGTTTTTCAAAAGGTATCACGACTACAATGGATTCCATTACCAACTCAGTTAATCTGCTAACATCATCTTGTTGGCTACATTATATTAGATTTTAAATATATAAAGTGATAAGACCAGTGTCCTTAAGTCACACACCCAAATATGATAGTCTGTAATTAAAGGAGAAGCTTCTTCTAAATGATAGGTCATAAGGGTAGATCAAATCCTTAGATCTCAAGAATCAAGGAATTGGGAGAGATTCTTATTCCATCTTCTGTTTATCCTCATAGTCTCACTTTTTCAGTTATGATTGTAGATTTAATCTCAAGGTCACAGTATTAAGCCTTATTATAGTTTAAAGGAAAAGTTCACTATGGTCTAAGATATTCATCTATGTGGGATGGACATGGTCAGTTAAGAGCCAAATTATTCACTGATAAGTAATGCTGACTCTTTAAAGATAAAAGTGTAATTCTTTTCTCTTTCCCACCCTTTGATTTATCCAAGTGGCTACTTTTTAAAGATTGTGATAATAAATTCAATCAGATTATTTCTGTCTTTGGTTGAAGTGGTTTTATTTCAAGAATTGAGGAAAATAGGCAAATGGTTTTTCCATTATAGATTTCCTATGGATGAAACCTTACTAGAACTTAGCCTATCATGGTAAATGTATCTTCCCAAGTTAGCTAATGCATACTTAAAATATTAAAAGATAAATGTGTACATTCTCTATTTGGTTATTGTTTTTATATTTTTCAGCTTATCCAGGAAGAATTAGATCAGACCAAGTCAAGAATAATTAGGTATGAATACTTTTAATATATTTTGATTCTTTTTCCCACTTTAGAGAAACTTTTGATTACAGAAGGATTATTATTTGTGTCAGGCATGATTTTAATTGAGGTCATGATGTGGTTTATGTGATCAGAGCATACCTCAATTCCACTTTGGAAGACACCCAACAAGATGCTGAGCTTTGGGACAATTTTTTCTTTGATACTGCGTAAGGCTTCTGTTGGTGGAATGTCTTCAGAGTTTTTTGGATTTCTGTGAAGGATTAATCACAAGTGCATTAGAGAATTACAGAATAAAGATCTTGACTCACTCTATAGCAACTTTGTAAGTCTCGGACCTGTTTTAGTAAAGATGGAGAGGCTTGCTCAAAAAGAAAGGGAGAGAGAAGGAGAAATAGAGGAGGGAGGGAGAGAAAGAGGAGAGGGAAGGAGGGGGAGAGAGAGAGAAATAGAAATGGAGAGAAAGAGAGCCTCAGATCTTCAGACTGTAGGTTCAGTTATGAGTTCCCAGAAGATAGTTGTGTCCTTCACCCCGTAAGTACTCAAAAAGTCTATGTTTTTGTTGTCCCTTCTGTTTAATTTAGCATTAATAATTGAGGTTTTTTTTCTTTTAAGAGCATTATCATTGCACATATTTATAGTAGTTTTCATTTGTGGACAAGATGTTCAGTTTTCATAATGTGATCTTTTTTGTAAGATGTATTACATCCTCATAGTCTTTATTTTTAATGGTTTAATATATTTTTGGTGTTTAATGTGGTTTTTGAGTAAATTTACCTTTTTTCTTCATTTGGTTTACTAGTGGAGTTGATGAACGACAACATCTTCTGTCCAGAGTTAAGCATCTAGAACTGGAACTCGGTCATTTGAAGTCAGAATTATTAACTTGGCAAGACTTGAAGACTAGCTGTGAGAAAGTAGAGACAATGCATGAAAAAGTAAGCATTTGGTTACTGATGTATTTTATGATCTGAGATATTAAGCGTGTATTTACATTTCTTAATTTCATGAAATGAAGTTCTTTGTTAATTATTATTGTGTATATAGTTTTTGATATTATATTATTGAAAACTTCTAAATTGATTAATAGGTTTAATGGTGGAAAGCACCTGAGAGATTATCCAGTCGAACACTGTTATTTTTACAGATAAGGAAACTGAGGCCCCGAAAGGTGAAGTGATTTACTTTAAAATCATACATCTAGTAAAAGGCAGAGCTGAGCTTTGAAATGAAGTATTATGACTTCAAATCCATTTCTGTTTGTACATGCTGTATTTTAGAATTGCAAACTTTTCTCTTTTGTCAACATCAGTAGTATTAAGGCTAGGATATATGTCTTGTAAAATATAAACAGGTGAAATTTTTTTTCCCAAGCTTTTGAGCATATTGACTTATTAAGCCATGGATGTCAATAGCATAAGAAATTGGGACTGGACCTCTTCAGCTTAGCACTCGACCCCAGAATACAGGGGGACATTAATTTTTATGCATTAAAAGAAAACAACTAACAGAATATAAGCCAGGATAGAAGATTAGTTAATCTGATTTCTAATTGGTGGGAAGATTAGGGACTTTCCAAGTTGGGAGTGAGAGAACAAACAGTTGCAATTTCCTGAAATCAGAAAAAGAGGTGTCCCATTCCCGTACAAGTGTCTGTATTCAGAGGAGCAAGGGAATGGTAAATGATCGACCAGTATGGGGCCAGTTTTCAGATAAGACATATGGGTTGCTTGTAATATAATTGTGAGAAAACTCTGCATCAGTCTTCAGATCTGACTGGGTTTCTGGTCAACATAACTTAGGTCCTTAGTTAAGGCTTTCTAAGCAGCAAGTAGAGGTGGTCTAGCTTCCCAGCCAGACAGGGCTAGGTACAAACAATGCAATAGAGTTTTCTCACAATTCCCATAATTGAATAGAGTTTTCTCACAAGACAGAAATTGGACTAGACACATAATTGAATAGAAAGGAAACTGAGCTAGATCCAGAATTGAGTCACAAGATGGAGTCAGTATGATTCACATAATTCCCACAGTTCTCTCAATGGTCTTTCTTTTGGAGTGTGTGTGTGTGTGTGTGTGTGTGTGTGTGTGTGTGTATGTGTATGTACGTATATGTATGTGTAGACACCTATCCATAGGTCCATGGTTTCAAGCATTGGTCCCTGCTATAGTACTATAGGAGATTCCTTTGGTTTTCAGGAAGGTCATTAGATTATCCTTAGATCCCAGTCTCCCTGCCCTTCTTTCCTTGTTCTATCACCTGCAAGGAGTCCTCAACTCCTGGAGTGACCCTTACTTCAAATTCTATCTCCTCCTGTTTTCCTCAGAAAAGAATTTCCTGTACTATGTAAGAGATAACGTTCAGAAATATTGAGATGGTGAAATGCTCTGAAAATAATCAGTATCAGATTTTTCGTTATATCATTTCAAAAGTTAAACTTGATTCCAGAATGCCAGCTAACAATTATTCAAGCAAAATATCTGTTAGCCAATACATTTTAGATTTCATTAACTGTTACAAGTTGATTGCAAATAGGTTTTGTGGTGAATGTTGAAGACTTTATGGAAACAGTGTATCACCTTTGGAATTTTCATTTCAGTTCAACATACGTATTTGACAGTTGCTATATTGAGTACACTAGTGATGTGACGATTGTTAAGACACAATCCTATAATATAAATTGGTGTTGAGGTTAGGGAGAGAGTGTAGACATATGCAAAGTACTGATACAAGAAGAAATGGGATAGATTCAAAGCCTAGGCAAAGTGCTGTGAGAAATTTCTGGTGGCAGAAATACATTTAGCTGGAGCTGGGGGTAGGGAGTTAGTCAACAAGCATTTATTAAGCCCTGTTACACTTATATGTATATGCCATATACACATATACCACACATGTGACATACACATACAATACATATGTGATGTACTTGTACATACACATGTGGTATAAATATGTACATGTGTAGTGCATATATGCCAGGTGTGTCAAATATACATGTATATATGTGTGTGTGGCATATAATTTATGCTATGCTGTGTGCTAAGTACAGGAGATACAAAGAAAGTCAAAAGGAAATCCCTATTCTGAAGGAACTCGCAGTCTAGAGAGGTGAAAGTATTGGGGGAAAAGGCTTCATGGAGAAGGTGGCTCCCGAGATGGGGCTTCAGAGAAGGGAAGACTTGAATAGACAGGTGGGAAGAGTGGAATCTATTGCAGGCATGAAAGATGATAAAAGTTTGTTTAAAAAAAAAGAGTAGGTATGGCAGGAAGCAAGATGATTAGGGAATTGAGGAGTAATCTAGTTAGGCTGGAATAAAGATTACATGAAGAAGACTGTGTATGGTAGAATGGTATAAGGCTAGAAAGGTCCTTTGGAGTCACATTTTCAAGGGCCTTGAATGCTAGGTAGAAGAGTTTACATTTAATTTCATAGAGTTAGCACTGGAAGTTTTTTGAATGAATGAGTAACCTGATCAGAATAGTACATTGGTAACTTTAGACAGTATCATAGAAGAATAAGAGAGTTAGACTAGAGATAAGAAATTAAAGGAAACTATCATAATGGATTAAAAAGGAAGAGAGAGGGCCTGAAGTATTGTGAGCACAGTAGGAGTATAAAGGTCATAGAATAAGAAAATAATGAAAAAAATTAGATATGACTTTAGAAGAAATAACGACAATAAAACTATAAATGTGCAGAAAGGGAAAAAAAAGATTGAAAAGGGTGCAAAAAAATTATTTTTGTTAAAATGAAAATGGAAATATATGGGATTTTGTGCTGCCTTATAGTTATAATCCATCTTACATTTATTTTTTGTACTTGTTAATATGTTATCAATTTTTATAAGAAAAATTGTTTTGTTTAAAAAAAGGGAGGAGATGGATATGAACGAGAGATTTTGAGTGTAGAATTTGACAGAACTTGGGAAATTTTTTGATGTGGGGAGTGAGAGGTAGAAAAGAATCTTATGTTTGAGGTTTTGAGCCTTTATCACTAGGAAGATGGCATTGTATTCAAGAGATAAAAACAAATAAGTTAGAAGGAATACACTGGTTGTTTTGGGGGAAACCATTTGATTTGAATATACCGAGTTTCAAGAAGGGTGGGACATCGAGAGTGGGATGTTTAGCATTAGGTTTGAAATATAGTATAGATGTGCATGGGAATAGAAAGGGGAAGTAGGTTAAGGTGGAGCTATAGATTTGGCATCCATCTTCATGGACTGATAGGTGATGTTAAATTATATAGCATCAGATGAAATCACCAAGTTTAAGAATGTAGAAAGAGGTAGAGGAGAGGACCAAGGGCAAAATCTTGGGAGATACCCACATGAACAGTCATCAAAAAATTAAGAATAAGAATCTAACATGTCTGTGATTGTAAATACTTTTTTTCCATCAACTTAGATGCCATTCTTTCAGAAAATCCAGTACATGTAAATTCATATTCACAGCATATAAACTAAGGGGTTGTTTGTTATTGACTTACTTTATGGAAAGGTTATCATAGAGTTCCTTTCATGAATTCCTAAAGCACACATATAATATGAATTAAATTTATGTAAATAGAATTACACAGACCTTTCCAGAACTACATTTGTTGTATAAACCATAGTATATCTTTTTTCTTCCCTAAGAAACTCAAAAACATTTCATTTCTTAATATTTTATTTATACCTGGAAATAATTTCCTCTTTGGTAAATTTCCATACTGAATATTCCTATCAGCTTTGAATTCTTTTGAAGAAATCATTCAGATTCTTTTTTTTTTTTTTGGGCTAGGCGATGGGGTTAAGTGACTTGCCCAGGGTCACACAGCTAGTGTTACGTGTCTGAGGCCACATTTGAACTCAGGTACTCTGGACTCCAGGGCCAGTGCTCTATCCACTGTGCCACCTAATTGCCCCTATCATTCAGATTCTTTTTGCTGCATTTGTATTTAGGACAACTAAAACTAGAGGCATCTTGACATTGTAGAAAAAGCACTGAATTTAGAATCAGAAAATCAGACACCAAATCCTGGCTCTGCCACTGACCACATATGTGATCTTGGCAAAATTACTTAATTTCTGGGCTTCAGTTTCCACATCTGCAAAATGAGGAGGTTGGACAATAAGATTCTAATATGTATACTAGCTTTTGATCTTAAGGCTTGATACATTCCTTTGTATTTCTCCCTACCCAAATGTTATTACATAGTTTTTTCCCTGTTGCTATTTATTTTTCTGCTTTCCCAGGAGGATTTTTAAGTGTAGGAGGAAAAACTGTTTTTCGTAATTGCTTTGATGCAAATGAATAGGTGAATTAAATTCACAGGTCCCTTGCACTATTTTTTTTTAACTAGGTAGATACTCAAATCCGAGAAACTATCAAACTTATATTTTCTGATGATCAGCAAGATGGTTCTCTTGAATGGCTGCTACAGTGGCTTTCTTCCAAATTTGTAAGCAAAGGTGACTTGCAGATTTTATTACAAGATTTAGAGCTGCAAATTCTAAGGAATGTTACACTCCACATGTCCATGACAAAACAGATTCCAACTTCTGAGGCACTGGTAAATGCTGACAGCGTGGGGATTTCTGGCATAACAGAAGCGGTAGGTAAAAAGGTAATTTTAAATGCTAAAAAGCTGTATGATGAAATGAATTGTCTTTGTCTTAAGAAAGTTCTTGGTGTAACGGCTATTCTTACCAAATCATTTGGTTCCTAAGTGTAAGGAGAACATTTTGAAAAGAGCTCTTTTTTTCTGAGTGAAGTGCTGTTTACTTATGTGGCTCCCACTTGTTCTTTAATTATATGCACATCTCCCAATAGTATAGTGAAGCTAACTATGTTTTCATGACAATCACATCTTGAAGCTCTTTCGTGGTATAAATAAAGTCACCTAAAGATCTACTCTTAATATTTAACAACGAGGATACCAGTTCTCTGCATTTTCAGAAATATCCAGTCTGTTGATTTCTTTTATTTAGCTATACATATTTGATACAAGCAAGTAGTTGTGCTCAAAGTGGGCAGAAAGGTGGGTTAATTTATAGCAATGGACGTTTTAAAAAGAGGATCACTAAAACATTTTTAAATGCATAGAAGTTAAGATAATTATTCTTTATTTGTGTCTTGTTTAAAGGAATTCTGTAACTAAAAAACTGAAATATTTCTTTCCTGTTTCTCCTTTTTATTCCCATGCACATCTAGCAAGCACGTATTATTGTTAATAATGCTCTGAAGCTGTATTCCCAGGACAAAACAGGAATGGTAGACTTTGCTTTAGAATCTGGAGGTAAGTAAAATCACGCTGTCATCAAAAATTGATATTTTATTCCGTGCTAAGATCAAAAGTTCCTTGATTTGTCCTTGAAATGATGAAAAACTCACCTAATGTTTTAAGAAAAGTTATAGAATAATGAATTTTCATGCAGCGTTAAATTCAGGCATTCATATATCAGATTTTCTTAAAGAATGGCAAATTATAAGGTTTTTTTGAAGTTAAAATTCTAAGTTTGCTGCTGCAATCAGAAAACCATTACCACAAAAATTCGTTATGCCATAATAATGTCTGAGCTTTGTCTGATATTATATTGTTGACCTATTACATCTAAATTTCCGTATTAGACCGCTAGTCTAATAAATGGCCCAGGCATGTTTCATTTGGTACATAGTGTAGTAGTACTATGTCACTATGAAATTCGGTGCCAAAAAACCCTGTGTTGTTTGTTATAGTGGGACTTGATCTTGTTCTTTGATGACATGTTGATGTTGTTAATAACTGACATTTATATAGCCCTTTAAAGTTTATAAAGCATTTTATGTGTACCATTTCATTTGATCCTCACAACAAACCTATGAACTAAGCAGTACAAATATTATTACACATATATTCATATATTCCTCAAATAATAAGCATCTACTGTGTTCATGAGACCAGTGCCTATCACAGTACCTGGCACCAAGTAGGTGCTTAATATGAAAAACACAAACAAACCTGAACAAGGTAGGAACAAAGAAGTATGAAACACAATACACATCATTAAAAACAAAATTTCAGTGGCAAAGTAAGACAAAATGTGGTGAAATACATGTTAAAGGGCAAATATAAATAAAGTAAAATATAACTGGAAAATGAGCTGTATGTTGGTCGTAGGAGTTCAGATGAGGCAAAGTTGATTGTAGACTGGTATGTTTATTACTGTAGGTTGTTGTTAGAAGAGCTTTTCTGAAATAGGTGAAACTTGAAACTTCAGAGGCTCCGTGAGGTTGTGTGACCAAGAAACAAGTCACTTAGTCAGAGGAGAGATTCAGTGCCCTGATCTCTCTTGACTCCCAATCTAGTACTAATTTCACTAAACCACGTTGTCTCTTTCCCCAAAAACTGCCTTATAAATTAAATTGCATGATATCATAAATGATTTTTTGAAGTAAAAATATGAGATAGAAATTAGGAAGAAAGTAATAGAAAACTTTATATAGCTCTTAATAAATGTATTGCAAATGATGTAGTAAATAAACATTTGTGATTAGTTACTCTGTTTCTCTAACAGATTTATGTATGTATACATATTTATATATGCATTTATGTCTGTACTCTGTAAATATACTGATAGTTGACTAAAGTTGGTGTCTAAGAATATTTCTGTAAGAGGCTGAAGATCACAGTGTGCATCAGATTCAGAGCTGAAAGACCTAAGAGATCAGCTAGTTAAAATTCTTCTCATTTTATTGATATGAAATTGGAGGAAGGGCCAGGCTTCAAAGCAAATCTTTTCAATCCAGTGCTCTGTGTTTACGCCATATTACCATCAGATGGTCAGGATCTCATATTTGACTTACAACATTCCTTAGACTAGCTTTTGTCCCAGTTAAGTCAAATTACTGAGTTAAAATAATTTTAGGGTAAGTGCTTATTTTTATTCGAATCTTACAATATTAATGTTGAACCTTTAAAATTGTAAATAATTCTACAATTGGTGGTCTGAGATAAATTTTCAGAGATTTGAGAAGAGTTTACTTGAAAACAGGATTTTCCAAGACCAGTATTTTAAATTTCTTCACTATGGTCAAATACAATACTGAAACAAAATGACTTTGTTTTTAGGTGGTAGCATTCTGAGTACTCGCTGTTCTGAAACATATGAAACCAAAACTGCATTAATTAGTGTGTTTGGAATTCCTCTGTGGTACCATTCACAGTCTCCCCGAATTGTCATTCAGGTGAGTGAATTTTGTCTAACATATATTATTGTTTTCTGTAGTCGTGTTCCAGCTTAGATATCCAAATACAATTAAAGTAAAATGTCAACCAGGGTACTTTTCACACAGATGAACTGACATATTTTTCAGGAGTTAAACTTAATCTTAAATAAATGGGTGTGAGTTGGAGACTTGTACATCAGAACCAAACATAAAGATCCTTTCCATGAGATATTTTTTGTTTGATAGCACTGTTCAATTGAGTGAGTAATTTCCAATACAGTTTTATGGAGGTAACTTTGGATAAAAAGGTTTTGTCCTTATTAGGATGTGCCAATCCCACCTATTCATACATTATTTTAGGAGGTTTGTTATGTCAACTAATTTTGAAAAGTCTGATAGAAGATGTTAACTTGTTAAATATATTCATTTTACTGTAATACTGAATACATTCCAGTATATAATTGAATGGCTTCCAGTGTGTGAGTCAGTCTTATCTCCCTACAGTTCTCCTGGCTACTCCATGGCTCCCATGATATTTTCTTACTGGTTGGGAGCCCACTATACAAGTACTGCTCCTTCATGGCCCCTAAATAGAATGATGCTTTTGTATACGAGCATACTCCATAGCTGAATTGTGATTGGCCTATCTCTGTGCTCTGGCTCAAATTCATTGCTCCATTCCATTGGCTTCCTGTTGTCTCCAGGATAAAATACAAACTTCTTTGTTTTTAAAAGCCTTTCACAACTTCACTACTTGCTGCTTTCCTAGTCTAATTATATATGTTTACTCCTTTTCCTACACCATATGGTCCAGTGAAACTGGCCTTATTATTACACACCCACACCCACACCCACCCACCCACCCACACCCTCATCTCCCATCTTTATGCTTACTGCATAGGTGGCATAATTGATTGAATGCCAGGCCTGGAGTCCGGAAGACCTGAGTTCAAAAACTCTATTTGAATTCAGACACTTACTAAGTGTGTCACTCTGGGCAAGTCATTTTAACCCTATTGGCCTCAGATTGCTGGTTTTTCAAAAGGAAATAGAGAAATATGTGAGACCAGGCAATGTAATAATTATAACATAATATTGCCAGTTACTTTTTTTCACCTATTTTTATAAAAATTATAAAAGCTACCAAAAATGTTGTAGTTACAAGAACCTAGTCCATCTAGTCCAGCTCTCCTTTTACAGATGAGAAAGAGGAGGCCCAGAGAGGGGCAATGACCTCCATAGAGGTAGTGAGCATTTGAGGTGGGGTTTTTTACTCCTGTCCTCTGCTCCAGAGTCCATGCTGTTTGCCCTGTACCATGCTGCACTACTAATTGATTGCATTACTAATGGGTCGAAGTTTTCAATACTATATTTGCATAAGAAAATCATGGTTTTTGCAATTTACTTTTAGTTTATAGCTATTTACCAAAATTGAATGTCTTAAATGTTAGAAAATATTTGATTTTCACATCTGCTACTTTTTTTGACTCTCTTAAGTATACTGTGTTGACATTAATGTGAAATTTTTAAAAAAAATTTGCTCATTTTCGGGGCACCTAGGTGGTGCAGTGGATAGAGTACCGGCCCTGAAGTCAGGAGGACCTGAGTTCAAATCTAGCCTCAGACCAAATACTTGACACTTACTAGCTGTGTGACCTGGGCAAGTCACTTAACTCTAATTGCCCCCCCCAAAAAGAAAAAATTGCTCATTACCAGCAAAGAAATAAAATGTAATCAGTAGTTAAAAATATCTTTTCAGTAATTTAGCTGATTTTATATTTTTACTAGTTACAAAACTTCATAGTTTTGTAATGACTTTTTGCCAAAATAAAGTTCTAACATAATCCTGTTGTATTAGCATTCATGCTGATCTTTTTGAATAAATGAGAAAGAATCCCACCTACATTTGATAGATTGCAGTATTTTATGAATTGTAAAAATTGTTTTAAAATATTTAATTGTCAGTATTTTTTCCCCTAGCCTGACATATATCCAGGGAATTGCTGGGCATTTAAAGGATCTCAAGGTTACCTTGTTGTGAGATTATCAATGATGATCTATCCAACAGCTTTTACAGTAGAACATATACCAAAGACACTTTCACCAACAGGCAACATCACTAGTGCTCCTAAAGATTTCTCAGTATATGTAAGTATATTTCTTTGTTAATGTTTATAGATAAAATAGGAGTTTCTGTATAGAAAGTTTAGACATGACAAAAGCTGGAGAAATTGAAAGTCAGCTAAGCAGCATCTACCTTAGAAATAAATTGTTTCTCACTTGGAACTTAGAGGATAGTGTTTGATAAACCTATGCCACCCACAAGGACTATTAACCCGCAGTGTGGTAGATGTATACGTAGTAGTCTTGTACTATAGAACCTAGCCATTTCATTTAACAGTGTTTTCAAGGGAAAATGAATTGAGAGTACCAACTTGGGTTACCAGGAGCACATCTATAATAGTCTTAAGGGGTTTTTTGGTTTGCTTTTTGTCTTTGCTAGTAATAGCCAAGTTTAAAAGTGTGTGTCTTATGTTACCTTAATTTTTTCTTTTTTGATAGATATTATAGACAAAATTTGTAAGGAAGTACTATTAGGTACGTAAGGGACAAAACTAATATTCATCTACTTTTTAGAGAAAAGGCAGATTCAGGTGTTCTGGGAACTTGGGAATAGAAGCGAGACTATAGCAAGGGTTCCTAACCTTTTTTGTGTCGTGGACCTTTTTGACAGTATGGTAAAGCCTGTGAGCCCCTTCCTGGAATAATGTTTTTAAATGCATAAAATTAAATACAAAGGATGGATGACAAAGGAAATAAGTTTTATTGAAAGTTTTCAAAACAGTTTAAAAAACAAGTCCCAGGCTAAGAACCCCAGGACTCTAGGAAGAAGAGAATGGAGGGGTTTGGGTAGGAATCAGGAGTAGGGAGGTGTCCCCTCACTAGGCCAAGCCTTAGTGGAGGGAGAAGCAGCTTCAGGGAGTTTACTCTTCCCAGTTTCCTAAACCACCTCAGACTTTGCCCAGAGCTGACCAGTGATGGGAGTTGGGGGGTGGGGGGTGGGAGGCAAGATAGAGGAAATGGCAACTCCTGTGGCCAAATTTACATTTAGTGGCCACTAGCAGGATGAACTCTCACCCTCCTTCAACCTTTACTCTTTAACTCCTATTTGAATAAAAGTACTATAAATGTAAGAAACACTAGAATACTTTCACCAGAAAATAAACAATGTGTCAAAACTAAAAGGTGTTTGCTTCTTCTCCATATGTGGTATGCTATAAAGATCAAATTGCTGTGAGACTTTGATTAGATTGCAAAGTACTTTAGAGATAAGTCATCTTGTCTAGATAAGGAAACTTCCTCCCAGAGAAGTAAAGTGACATGTGGTTCTAAAATCTGGGATTTGAATCTAGGTCATCAGATTCCTAATCCAGATATACCAATATTTCTGACACTTGGGTAAACTTGGGAAAAGTGTACCTGTCAGTTTCTGACCTCCTGAATAAGACATGGCTTGTTGGCTAGTTATTTCTTGATTTCTTTTTCATATAAACTTAATGTTTGAAAAAATTCTGGCAAACAGAGAGTGTTCTCATTTAACAACTCTATCTTCTTGGTTATAGGGTTTAGACAGTGAACATCAAGAAGAAGGAATGCTTCTAGGACAGTTTGTTTATGATCAAGAAGGAGAATCACTTCAGATATTTCAAGCAATGGTAAGGGCCTTCATGTACAGATAATTTAGATGTGTTATAGATAAGTTTCCTAAAGCTTAAAACTGCACTAAGAGTTTTAGGACACTCCATATATATGCCAAGTGTAGCTGAATTTTAGGTTTTCGTGTATATACGCAAATTCACAAAATAAGGACATTTGGCTGTTTCTAAACACCAACCCCAGCAAGTAGTCTGATGTTTTGCCATTGGGAAGTAAATGTATTTGGAACTTTCCACTTTGAAAAGATTATATTTTAGAGCATGTTGGTGAAGTACCCTGAAATTATTAGGCTGATACTATAAGCAAGGCTGTGACTAATAACCAAGTTGTTATTAATGGCTTTATTTTCACTGTTATTTCATTGGTATAGGGAGTATTCTCCCAATGCATACTGGTGTCTGCTCTTCAACTTTACAATTTACAGGAAGGTCACTGGGAGGTTAAGTGGTTTGCCCCCAGGGTCACACAGTCAGGGTGTGTCAAGTAGTAACTTGGGTTTTTCCTGACACTGAAACCTGTACTCTGTCCTCTGGGCCAGAGGCTTCAAACACAAAGCCAGGGCGGGCTGCTAAGTGGCACTGGCCCTGGAGTCAGAAAGACCTGAGTTCAGATGTGGCCTCTGGCACTTGACACTTCCTAGCTGTGTGACTCTGGGCAAGTCACTTAAACCCATTGCCTAGCAAAAAACAAAAAAAAAAACACAAGGCCAACAACACTCCTGAGTGGGACCAACCAGATTTAAATGTAATTGTGAAATATTTAACAAAATAAATAAAAGTACAATTAAACTTAAATATCATCTACATTTTAAAACTAAGTCAGGATGTATGCAGCCCACAGGTATCCTTAGGTATGCATCAGTAGCTGCAGTGTCTTTTAGACCTATGCCATACTGCCTCTTAGGGACTTTTTAATTTAGATTATTAACTCAGTTGTGAGACAGTTCACTTTTTAAATATAAAAAATAAATTCTGACTTGGCTGAAAGAAATGAATCATAGCATTTTACTCTGGAACCCTCCTAGCCCAGCTTCTTGAACTTTGGAGTGAATTCTTCCTTTGTTTAACATTAAACATGTATCGGAGCTCATATGAGAGGAGTGACATTGATGCTGCATATTTTGAGGGAGCTAAGTAAAGAACAAAATGATAGTCTTTCATATATATATATATATCTCTCTTACTGATTTGAGGACCCCTTGAAGTAGCTCAGGTAGAGATGAAGAAATTCAGGTTGTTAACTCAAGGTTTCAAGGACTCAAACCTCTCTGTATCCTGATTCTCAATATAAATGATTGATGAATTTTTTTTTGTTAAAAATATGAAATAATGCAAGTTTCTTTCTGTTTTCTTTTTAAGAAGAGCCCTGGAAAAGCTTTCCAGATTGTGGAACTTCGGATTTTTTCTAATTGGGGCCATCCTGAGTACACATGTCTCTATCGATTCAGAGTACATGGAGAACTCAAGTAAAAATACTGTCCACATTATTTTTCTTGTACATTTTTGTATATATCAAACAACCTGAAACACTGGATGAGGGCATGTTTTACCGCAGGACAAAATTATCCTTTATAATAAACTTCACAAGACTGCCAGAAAGACAGTACCTGAAAATTCAACTGATAAAATGTTCCCGATGCTCAGCTTGCTATTGACAGCTTTTTTTTTTTAAACAAATGGTCTCGCTGAGAAACTGCATGCCGAATACTCTGGTTCACAAAGATCAGTTAGCAGAACAGGTGATGTTTCTTGTATGAAGTTTGAATTGTATTGTTAGCAAAACCGTTTACTTTTGTTTTTCAACTTTAGAATCTATTTTAACATAAATTCATCTACACACTTGTATTTGCCTGGCATCAGGAACAAGGCAAGTAAATATTAAAAGGTTCCTTAAGATTTTAATCCCAGTACTTTGGCTTTTTCATTAGATTTTGAGGACTTTTTTTGGTATATGTATTTCATCTATTAAGCCTTATACGTATTACTGTCAGGGAAAAATAATGCAACCAAAATGTCTTTAATTATTTATCAGCAGCTTAAACTCCTATTCTTCAGGATTAGTGAGCACTTGCCTTAACCCAGACACAGATGTTACTTTACTTTACTATATTATCTTTGTGGGTTGGGAGAGGGGGGTGGGATGGGATAGAGATTAGGTGAGGAAGCAGTACCTTTCAAATTTGTTTTGGTTTGCTCTTATTCTTGAGCCAGTTTTTCAAAGTAAATAGTATCTCCTAATATTGATTGAGCAAAATAAAGAAATTTTATTTGTTAGTTTTAAGGATGAACTAGATTTAAAAAGACAACTCAGATCTCAGGTCTGAATGATGCTTATTCCAATTAAGTTAATTGGTTTAGTCTGGGTTACACATTAAGAAGATAAAATTAGGATCTGAAAAAAGTAGAATATTTTGGTTCTGAATTCTACTGTAGAACAGACACTGATATGTTAACAGTTGTATTTGTATTCCACTGGTCACATGATACTGAAAGTGTATTAGCTAAAGTAGCAAGCAAGTTCAGCTGCCATTATTACATTTTAAGGCCTTTGTTTTTCCCTACAAGAACATTTTTACTGGATATAATTGGGATTTGCATTATATTATACACTGCATGCAGCATTCCTGCTTGATTGATCTTAGAGGCTTATCTGGTTGTGATTGCCACTTGTGCTGTCATATGTATTGTATTTTCAAAAAAAGGCTTAAAATGATGGTGCTGACTGGTTTTCTGAATAGAGTTTTATGTATATTGCACAACAGTCCTCAAATGTATTTAAAAACTCCATAAATTAGCATTTGTTCACCGTTTTTAGAAGTCAAACTAATGCCTATACAGAGAAGTTGGATAAAATATGTACAGGTATTTCATATATTATAGGTTAAATACATAAATCAAAATTATCCTGTGTAAATTAAGCTTGGGGACTGGGATGGGAATATTTTGAATACTAATTTATTTTTAAAGATGCGAGATAGGACTTTGTGCAATGTATTTTTGTAAATGCTTTTCAAAATATTTGTCTTTGGTAGTGTTTCTTTTGCTGCCTCCAAATTCACAAGATGCTATTGAGATGTTTAAATAAAGAGTTTGTAATTTTTAAAAGTGCATGTAATATTTCAAATTAATAATAAAGAGTATATTTCTTTTCTCAGTTTATGTTACTTCTGCCACAGAATGTGAGGGGTCTATTAATTAATAACTTTAAATTGATACTATTCATCCAATAGACACTTAGTAAATCCTTTCTTTCAGCTTATGTATCAGTAACGCAAAGAACTGTCAATTCTGAAAACAAATGACCAAAGAATCACAGAGGTTATGCAACAGTTGTTAACTGAAAATACCAAAGAGGTCACATAGGTTATAACAACCACAGTTAACTCTGAAAAATAAGATAAATAAAAACAAAATAAAACTAAAGAGCTAACAGTAGTCATAAGCAAAATCTTTATTTCATTGGAGGAAAGAAACTAGACACATGTGTCTGGGCCTCCTCTGATACTGAGAACCGCTGTAGTGTGGGCAAATCTGAATACACATGCTGATTGCTATGAAGTGACAATGACAGCGAGGGGTAACAGCAAAAATGATACAAACTTGATTCATAGCAGGGCTTCATGACCAGAACATGGGGTCCTGCAGGTGTTCTCCAGGCTCAGGGATCACCTGGGGCTGGTGTGAAACAATTCTGGGATTTTGCTGTGGCTGAGTTCATCCAGAGGGTTAACACAAAGGACTGGGCCTCAGCTCTGGAAAACAGGGTGTCTCCTAATAGTAAAAAGAGAGGAGTAAAAATAGAGGGGTGGTCTTGGCATGGGGATCCTGACGCAACAAATGATTGGATAATGTGAACAAATAACTAAAATACAAGCACACATCAGATTTAAGTTCATCTAGGTCAAACACAGAATAAATGTTTTATATCAGAAGTATATTCCCTTACCAAATCCTCCCCCTTCTCCTTAGGATTCCTCTTAAAAAAAGCTATCTTGAACAATTGTCCCCAAGGATAGCACTTTGACTTAGTTTCTTAAATACTGAGCACTGGTTACGAAGATGCTTAGTATATGGTTTATACAGAAGTCTCAAGTATTACAATGTAACCATAAATAAACAGAAGTAGGGCTTTCTTGTACTATCTAATATTTAGGTAATCTCTTAAAATTACTTTCAATCCAGGATATAGAATATATCACCAACTGTCAGAGCTGAAAAACAGTCTTATTCTCCACTTTTTCAGAAGAAACTCAGGCCCAGTGATATTAAGTGATTTGTCCCAACAGGAAATTAAGACTCCCAGTGATTAGAACCTGGATCCCCTCACTGTTCTTTTCACTGTACCACATTATGAAATGACATTTCATATAAAACTGAATGATGAAGTTGAGATTTATTGCTTTGTGTGTACACAAAGTGGAAACTATAGACACCATAATATTTAAACTACTGCTATTTGTTCTACTGGGTTAACCTGTATTGTCAAAGGACTCACTGTTTTTTCTTTGTGTATACCTTTTTGGATATATGTTTTCATACAAATATGGCAGTGATTTACATGGATTTATGTTTTTGAAGTATGTAGTAAATACTGAAAAAATAGGAAATAGTAGTTTTATTTTGGAATTGAGTATATCAAGCAACAGTTATGTATGAGGGAAAAATGATAAGCCTTATTAGGAAACTGCTTCTGAGTTTTATTTTAATAGCACTACAAAATGGCAATTTAAGCGGCTAACAAACTTTTTATACACATTTTATTCTTTAGTCATCTCTTTTTTGAATTTGCTTTCTCTAACCAAAAGGGGGCATACTACTTTTGCAAAGATACCTTTTTCCATTAGGGAAATGACTACCTGCTTGTCTTTATCCTCAGCCATTGTTTATGCATTAACAGTTTGAAGACACTGGTGGAATAGCAAAAATAGAGAAAAACATTTTCGTTTAATGATATTCGAATTGTCTTATAGCTGCGCATGATGGTGACTAGGAAAAACTCTAAATACGCAGAGTTTTACCGTTTACAAGGAAAGATGAACGAATTAAAGCCCTAGTAGTACTACAGAAGTGTAGGATTAAATGGGAAGTTGTTTTTTTCGTTATTTAATCCTAAATCTATAGGGGTGAGTGGCAGATGTACGCAAGATTATAGGGAAGAAACATCTAAGTAACAGATCAAGACAGACTCCGGATTAGCAGGGAAGGCCTCCTTGGAGAAGTGTCTGATTAGTTCGGCGGAGCCTCAGCTCTGGCCACTGGCAGGGGACGGACGGTTCTAGGTGGGCCGCCCAGGACCCCGAAGTAGAGCACAAAGCACGACCCGTACGGGTGTGGGGGAGGGGGAGGAGGGCGCTGGCCGAGGTTTGAAGCAACTTCAGAGGCGTCTATCTCACGACTCTGCAGCCGCCGAGTTCTCGGAAAGTGGGCGCACGGTCCTTTCCAGCCCCTGCGCGCCACCGCCTTCACACATGGAGATTGTGACGTCACTCCACTCCTCCGGCCCCCGTCTCCTCCTCTGTTGGGATGCGGCCCTCCCCAGTCGGCCTCCTCCCTCCCTTTGCCGTCGTCGCCGCATCCCCTCCCATGAGGTCACGTGGAATGGCACATAGCCGACACGCCCGCTGAAGCGCCTTCGACTGTTCCCTGCAAGCCACCGTAGAAGCCCTCGGGCCGCCGCCAGGACGGAAGCCGGGGAGGTTGGAGAGTGACTACGGGCTGCGGCAGCCTCAGCTCCTGCTCTCTGCGCGGGCCCCCGGGATGGCAGCAGCAGCTGCGGCGATGGCCGAGCAGGACAGCGCCCGGAACAGCGCCCGGAACCGGGGCGGGGTCCAGCGGGTGGAGGGCAAGCTCCGCGCTAGTGTCGAGAAGGGCGAGTACTATGAGGCGCACCAAATGTACCGGACCCTGTTCTTCAGGTAGCCGGAATTCGCGGCCGGCCGGAGGGCGACCCGCCTGTCTCGGGGCGCCGGCCTATGCTTTCCAGAGCTTTCCGCCTCGTCAACCTAACCTGGCACCGGCACCGCCCTCCTCTCTTTCTCTATTGGCGGAATGGAAAGCAGCCCGCCCTCTCATTGGCTCGTGCGAATGCCTGTCGTGTGTGTGGGGGGGGTAGAGGCCCGGGGTTAGTGTGATCAGGGCCGGAGAGATCCCTAAAGGGGAGTCCAGGGATGGGGAATGGGCCTTCCGGGCCCCTCTTCCAGGGCCAGGCCGGGAGGGGTGCCGGTCTCCTACCCTGACCCAGCCGCGTACCGCCTTTGGGGCCTCAAAACGCTGGGTGGGTCCACCCCACCCCCTCAGCCTCCTCCCGGCCTTGACCTCTGCAGGTAGCCTGAGGGCCCCTCCCTCTCCCCAGGCCCAGCTCAGTGACTAGCCCCCTGCCCTTTCGCCAGGCCTGTGCCCACGGGCCGGGCGTGGGGTGAGGGGCAGAATTTCCCAGGGTCTGTATCCCTTTGCTTCTGGGATATCAAGAGCGGGCATGTATTTTGTTGGTTGACCCATTTCAGGACCATCGCAGTCCGTGGGGGCCGGCCGCCTTCTCCCTGACATCCTCCCATGTCGGTTACCATCCATAACCCTGCCCGGGTCCAGGAGAGAGAAACGACTGTCAGCCTCCCACGCCGAGAGCCCCACGCCATTCCCTCCCCAAGAAAATCCGTTTTTCTCTCTCCAGGGGCTTTTGAGTTTAAACAGGGTGAAAAGTTTGTTATATGTAGACTCTCCCCTGCCCTTATTCTTGGTGGTCGTGCGTTAGTTCATCTCTGAGTAGCTTATAAGGTGTGTTAAGGCCTGCCCATCAGCCTTGCAGAATTTAATTGGCTAATTTCTTTAACGCAAGGCATCAGTTGACGGTGATTAGGGTTTGTGAAATACTGTGCAAGCATGGTTTAGGTCATCTTTGTGAGATTTTTATTCTTTCTCAAGGGATCTGTGTTGATTGGGCAAGACTAAACTAGTATTAGAAATTGTTTTTTCGTTGACCTCCAAAATAAAAGAGAATGTGTATTTGAAATTATCATGGTCCTTTTGGTCTTAGCACTGCTTTCCTTGAGGAAAACCTTAATCATAAATAGTTTTCTTCAAAGATAGTTAAAATGCAGTTTCCCCCCAAAATAATCAGATTGGTTTTAAAATCCTTTCCTCTATTATCCACTGCCATCTTTTATAAGTGTAGTTGAAACCAGGAAGAATATGTGTGTATTTGTTGTAATTTGGCCATAGGAATTTTCTTTTAAGATTAATACTGGGTAGTCAAAAGGGCTTTGGATTTGGCTTCAGAGGACTTGGGTTCAATTTCTTATCTGGTTACTGACCAGCATCGTAGAGTTAGAGCAGGAAAGGTTAAGCCCAAAGAACTAAAAGGACTTGCCCAAAGTCATCACTCTGGTATTAAGTAGCATTTTTGTATAGAACTGAGATACCTTAACTCCAGATCCAGTGCTCGTGTCACTTTTCTGGGCCTCAAGCTTCCTCATCTGTAAAAATAGTGAAAAAAAACCCAAAACACCAAACCCAAAACTAATAGGTTGGATTAGAGAAGATAATCTCTGAACCATACAAGCTTAAAATCCCTTATCTTAGGGTCAGTTCTAGTCTTGCTGTAATTTAGAGGGGTTACATGAACTCAGTTGGTTGTACTGGAATTTTTGTAATATGAGTTAAAAGTAAGTTAAGTGGGCATTGATTAGAACTTGGAAATATGTCATAGTGATTCTTACTGTGATAGGATTTGGCTTATACTGTACACAGTGTAAATTGCCATTGCTCAAAAGCGGTACAAATTTTAAAGCTCATTTGTACCCATTTTTGTTGCTTATCCCAACTTGCATCAACATAATTGTAAAGTAAGAATAGTATTTTGGGTTTTTTTTTAAAAACATGTTTTCACTTAAATTCTGTTTTGTTTATTAATTTGAACTTAGTAAGCAGTGTTGTCTAATGTGCTCTTAGATTATGTTCCAGAGACATTTTGAGCTTGTTTCCTTTTACGATAAGTAATTAAGTGAATTTTACTGAAGTGATATTTAATCTGAACTGCTAGCATTACAAAAGCTGCCAATTTATGTGCCACCAAAAGCTTTGTAAGTGCAATTCTTCATATTTGTTGAAGGAAAATAAAAAAGGAGGGTTGTCCAGATAAAGTGATCAGGCCCATATTTTCTTTTCTAAGAAGTTTTTCAAATAACCTGCTTATTCCTATGGAATATCTGCAGCCCTATGATAAAAAAGAATGTTAATCTCTCCATTTGGTCTTAAACTGAAAGCAATTTTTAAAAAACCATTGTAACATCTAAATAGTTTTTGACTGGTAGCTTTGAAATTTCTACAAACTAAGCTACATTTAATGTTTTTATCATTCTGCTACAAAACATTTTTTTGCTCTTTAAAAATAAAGCTATTTTTAGTTTTACATGAGAATAGTGTTTCCCAGTAGTTTAAAACAACTTATTTAATTAGTCTCCTGGTAGAAACCACAAACTCTAATGCATTGTGCTTATAGTTGCTAACATTTGAAGCTAAATATTATTATCTGACAAATGGGAGGGGGTTGTTGGTGACTTAATAAAGTTGATTCCCCTCTCCCCCCTCAAAAAAAAAAAAAGGAAACTAAGTAGGTGTTTAGACATTAAACTTGGTTGTGTGTTAGCTAGTACACACCTTTTTAGGGTATCGGGGGACAGACTAGCTATTTATCCATTATGATAGTATGTCCTTATTTATGTTTAAAATTGGCTTTAGTTCTGTGGCAATCAGGCATCTTCAGTAAATGTTAGTGTCAGTTATAATCAGAGTAAGTGAACCTCAAAGTTTTAATTGAGATTGATTTCTACACAAGCATTTTTTCATATCTGTTGTTTTTCTGAAAAGCAGTTACATGGATTTTTAGCTTGTTCTTTACTTTCAATTGAATCTGAAGTTACTAAGAGTGTTTAATTTACAGTTATTAAATAGATACACTCAGTTAAGGGTAGACCATACCTTATAGTAGTGGTGACATAGGTAAGAAAATTGAGTAATATATTGAGTTTGGATTCCAATTTTAGGACCCTAGATCAGTGATCCCAGGATGATTCCCAATGGTTCAGCTTTGAAATTCTCAAAATAGATACATTTTAATTAATTTTATTTTTAAAATAAATTTTTATTGATGTATTTTTTTACATTATCAAAATTTCCCCAGTATCTTTACTCTCCCCCACCCAGAGAACCATCCCACATAACAAATAATATTTGTAAAGACAAAAGAGGAAAAAAATCAGCAAAACTCATCTACATTGGAAAAGTCTGAAAATATGTGCAATATACCACCACTTTAGTGGATCTTCCAAGGATATCTTTTGGGGTATCTTTTCATATTTCTCTTTTGGAGCCATGGTTATTCTTTGTAATTTTGTAACATTCATATTTTAAATTTCTATTTTTGGTGGTTCTTTCCTTTTACATTGTTGTAGTCATTTTGTATATTGTTTTCTTAGCTTTGTTTACTTCATTCTGCATCAGTCCATACAGATTTTTTTATGCTTCTCTTTATTATGTTTGTCATTTCTCACAGAATGGTAATGTTACATTGCATTCAGGTACCACAACTTGTTTAGCCATTTCCCAGTTGATGAATTTTGTTTCCAATTCTTTGCTACCACAGGAAGTCCTACTATAAATATTTTGGCATATTTGGGAACTTTCTTCTCGTTAATGGCCTCCTTGGGGTGTAAGACTAGTAGGTTTCTTCCTGAAATTGCCTTATCTCAAGTACATAATTCCTGTTTTGGAGAGATTTGAGAGATTTTAAGGATCTGAGAAAGTGTCCCCGAAATCCATTGTCATTTAACTTTATTTTTAAAGAAGAAATAAGTGCATGTTATATAGTGTTTGGGTTGTAATGAAATCAAGCTAATAGGGTATGTCAATTAAAAAAAAGGGTCAGAACTACTGGCTCATACGTTTAGGATCAGAGAGCATTTCAGAGTAGTCTGCAGCATTTTCTATGGATTAGGTGTGATTCAAGTAACTATATAAAACTGTCAGCTGTCCTGTGTTTAATTTGTGGGCCTTTTTCTTTATCTACTCCATTCTAAGATGAATACCTGATTCATTCTTTTTTTTTTTCTTTTTTGGTGAGGCAATCAAGGTTAAGTGACTTGCCCAGAGTCACACAGGTAAAGTGTCAAGTGTCTGAGGCCAGATTTGAACTCAGGCCCTCCTGACTCCAAGGCTGTTGTTCTATCTACTGTACCACCTAGTTGTTTCGTTCTTAACTCACTGAAGGATCAGCACAAAAATTTCAGTTACTATACTCATTATCTTCAAATAGAAAAATAACTGAAAGTACCAGTGACCTCAAGAGCTCAGTCATTACCAGTTGAGTGTGAAAATGTTCCTAATGATGAGTGACTGTCGACGGATTCTATACTTGAAAAGATGGTTTTCATATTTTTAGAGTAAAGGAATCTTTGTATTTGTCTTTTTCATATCTACCAATGAGTATGCTGATGTATCTTATTGATTCACTGTAAGTAATTTAACATTCACATTTACCATAGTGTCTTTAATATTAGAACTTCTAGGGGTGGATACCTTGTGGAACTGTGTAGTTCTGGGGAGCACAAAGTTAGGATATATCTTATGTGGATTCCTTTACAAATTACAAATTCTTCATGTTGACAGTTATCTGTATAAATGGTTATGGTTTAGATATTTGTACTTGATCCCAGATTTCTGGCACATTGCTTCTTTTGTTTGTGCATATTGATCCTTTTGTGTGAGAATTAGAGCCTAAAGTTGGCCCAAACTACTAGGTTTTACTTTTTCTTAATATAATTTTTCCCTGTGATATTTTTGAAAGAGTATCTCCTTCTGTAGCCAGATTCTTCAGAGATGATCTAAAAGTATGAAAGAGGTTTGCATTTTTAGTTTAATCACTGTGTGTGGTTAAATGTTTTAAAAGGCCACCTGGCACTGAAAAATGCAAATAATCTTTCTAAAAATTACCCCAGAGAGGTGCTGCATAGTAGTTTTGTCAGTCTTCTAAGATCTTGTAGTGTTTGCTAAGTGATCCTTTAACATCTATAGCGCGTTATATACAGTGTATTTTAAAATATCAGATGACCATACTAAATACATAATAAATCAATTGTGAGATCTGATGACAGAAAATAAATTACCTTTGTAGTAAAAATACTGTATTATCTTATAAGCAGACTATTAAATATAAAGACAGCCCCCCTGCTTTCACAGACATATTTCATTATTCTTATTTGATCCTGTATTTACTGAACTTTCTGACTATACTGAATCATTCATTGATGGAATGGAACCTGGTAGGTAAAGTAGACCTATACCCAAGTTTCTTGAATTTCTTCCTTAAATTCCTACATCACCCCCAGCATGGCAGCAAAACAACTAAAGGCATTTTGGATGTTTACTTGATTTAATGTTTTTCTTTTCTCACTACAGGTAAGTAGATTTCCCCCCTAATATGTGGCAATATTTAGGTCCCAGATTAAATGGAAAGTTAAAAGACTTTGGCTATTTCCCATAGGTCAGTAACTAAGAGGATATAAGAGTATATGGGTTTACATTAAGTTAAAATGAGTATATGGATTTATATGCTATTGTTAATTGCGGAATGATGTTTAAAAATATCTTGACAAAGAACTAGAAGAGGCAGTACTCATAGAAATAAAGGAAAACACACTAATTCTTTTGTGTATAGTCAAACTGATTTCTCTCTGTAGGTAAATTTGCTGTTGTAATTGTGTGGTGGCATAGTGACATATAGTAGGCAACCTATTTTATTATCCTGTAAGCAGACTATTAAGTATGAAGACAGTTTCCTGCTTTCACAGATATGATGTCACTCTTATTTAATCTTGTATTTACAGAGTATTCTTCATTGAAGTCTTACTGTAATGCTTCATCTTGTTTTTGAGGTGATTCTGGTTTCAAAAGCTGTGCTAGTGGAGAATCTTCACAGTTCCTACCTGTACAGTTCCCAGAGAGGGGCCACAAATGAAATACAGGATAGTAGAAAAGCAGCCTTCTATAGTTACTTGAATCATGCCCAACCCATAGAAAATGGTGCTGTTCTGCATGCTAGAGAAACTTTGAGTCTGTGCCCTATGATGTAATGGATTCTATGGCTGCCACCAGAGGACCAGAGAATTGAAGTTGATCCTGGATTTTACCAGAACTGTTAATGAAGACCATCTTCCAATGAGTTACTTAGTGCCTTTATGACTCTGAGCAAGTCACTTACCTTTTGTCTGCTCCCTAGCTTTCCTATAAAATGGGAACGATAAGAGCACCTACTTCCTAGAGCGATTGTAAGGATAAAATGAGGTAATATATAAAAGCACTTTGCAAACCTTAAAGTACCATATACATTTAATACATTTACATCTTTAGAAACCTAGAGGAGCTTTAGTCTATAGAAAGATTCTTTAGAGGTGAAAAGCAATTCATCTTTATGGACACTACATATGTCCTAGTAAAATGAGATGAACCGATTTTACCAACTTTTTCCCATTTAGCTAATGGTTATTTATTATTTTGACTCACTACCTCCAGTATTACTTATCTGTGTGCTAAAACAAGAAACAAGATTAAGAATGTTTGTCAGAAGGTTTTGAAAGATGTGGCTAAAGATGTTCTCTTTTTCTTACACAGTTATCTTACATGGTAGAACTTTGAGTGGAAATTAAGTGGAGAGGAGAATATGTGGAGTACAATTTATTTTCAACTTTCTGCCACTTCTACTGCTCTTGTACTAGTGGAAGTGGTTACTTTGTCCCAACTCGGAACAAACCACTGTTCCTTGCCTTCTATATTCTAATTTATTTCCAGTACTTTCCTCTGTATACTTGGCTTAAATCTTCTTTCATCCAGAAATCTCACTTTAGTATTATCCTGCCCCCAAGGCAACTTTCTATCCTTAGAATATCATTCCCCCAACTTGTTAAACTTTCAATCTCCTATCATTCAAATAGCTGAAAACTTGTGCAGCTTTATAGGCCTGATGAAAAATGGAGTTGGCTATTTTCTCTGCCTGTTTCTTTTCAGGGTTTGGACTCTCAGGTCTATCTTGTTCATTCTGCTCCCCAAGTGTGTACTTTATGTATATATATTGGGACTGACTGCTGCTACTATTTATTTGATATTTTACTTCTATTGACTTTGTGTCATGTATGGTTTATCCAGATTTGTAGTGGCTAACTGTACAAGTGGAGAGGGCAGAGATCTTGTTTCATCTAAATGTATCATGTACAAATAGATATTAGATAATAAATGTTTTTAAATTAATAGGAATGTGCTGCTTCCTTACTATTGTCCTTCCCTCCACCAAGCAAAGTCATTTGGCAATGTGTAAGAAACTCAGACCTCCCCTTGAGATTTTTGGTTAACAAGTAGGTGTCAGAGATCAAGGCCATTACAATCCCTGAGGGCTAAGCTATAGGTGATCTAAAAGTATTAAGTTAGGAAGAGAGGCCCTGTGGGAATAAAAGCCTCCTAGGGGCTTATGGTGCTTCAAAAAAATCTCTGAATGTTAGAGGTAGAAGGAGCCTTAGACATTTTATAGTCTTACTCTCTCATTTTACAGATGAAACTGAAGCTCAGGGAAGTTAATTAACTTGCCTGAGATACACAGTAAGTGGCATAAGTGGGATTTGAACTTCGGTCTTTAGACTTCATGTCCATCCCTGGTATAAAGCTGTATGTGCAATAAATAAAAACTAGATACTAGCTTTTTTGTTGTTTAGTTGTTTCAGTCATGTCTGACTCTTCGTGACCCCATTTGGGGTTTTCTTGGCAAATGTACTAGAGTGGTTTGCCATTTCCTTCCCTAGCTCATTTTACAGATGAGGAAACTGAGACAAACAGGGTTAAGGGACTTGTCAAGGTCACACAACTAGTAAGCATCTGAGACCAGAAAATGAGTCCAGGCCCAGTGTCTTTATTCAGTGTTCCATTTAGCTGCCCAATTATAACTTCTTTGAAAACCTGTGTATGTTTAACATTTAAATTCTAGATGTGGTTAAGCCTTTATAAAGTCTTTGTTTTGTGGAATTGAATGAAATTGTTAGACTCTGTCAATGATGTCAGGAACACAGTCCTCTTGTCCATTTGTAGCAGCACTGCATAACTTGACTGTTTCAGTGTTGTTTTTCTTCATTATTATAGGTACGTGTCACAAGGCAAACACATAGAGGCAAGAGAACTGATGTACTCAGGGGCATTGTTGTTCTTCAGTCATAGTCAAGTAAGTGACTTTTCATTTCTATTTCTGTTCTAGAAAAAACTGAAATGTGAATGCTAAAAGAAAAAGACTAATAGGTGGCACTCCGTGGGCTGGTGCTGTGCATTCTGTCCCATTTTGAATCAGTTTTGACAGCAGTAACCTGGTTGTTCCATTGAACAGAAACCCACATCTGCAATAACAGCCAAATGGAGCCCCACTTTATTTTGTGCTGCTTTCACAGCTTTGGCTCCAGCCCTTGTGGGTGCCACAGTGGCAGTATTATAGCTAGAAATACCTCATACTTGTTCACTGATATGGTAACCAGTTACACTGGGGTAGTAACCCTAAGGGCCTTCCCCTCCCAGATCAATTTTTTTTTTTTGATTAGGTAAAGAGGCCATTCTCTGCCTCATTTCTTATTAAGCCTTAATTACTGAGTGGGCTTTGCCTCTGTCGAACTGAGACCAGTTAAAGACCTTAGCTGGAAAAGGCCAAGGTCCCCCACTGCATCCTGGGCCATCTCCAGTCGTCCTGATCTGTATCTTGCCACTGGGCCCAGATGGCTCCGGAGGTGAAAGTGAGGCTGGTGACTTTGCACAGCCCAGTTCACTTTCATGTCATGGCATCACCTCCATGATGTCACGGTCCTCTTTGAGAACGTAGGACAAGCAGCAAGAACAACAATGACAACAGCTGGTTATAGTACATCCAGTAAATAGTTACTGTGTCTAGAACAGCTTCATTTATCTGTTCACAGGATTTGAATCATTTGAAAAACTGGTTAGCGCTGCTTGTTTAGTATATGCCTTTGAAAACTGAAAGCATCTCTTTGTTTTTAGAAACTAAGCAGAGTTTCATGACTAACAATATGCTTCTTGTTTGTGTATGTTTTGTAGCAGAACAGTGCTGCCGATCTTTCCATGCTGGTTTTAGAGTCCTTGGAGATATCAGATGCGAAAGTAACTGATGAGCTATTGGGTGAGAATTTTACTGTGTTGAGCTTTACAGTGCTTAAAGTACATCTGCATTTTAGAGATTATTTTTAGCTGGCCACTGATGTAATGATTCCTTTTTGGTGCCTTGAGTTGTGATGTGCTGTGGCATTAATTTTGCTGTAGAAGCCTCACAGCACTTTTCACAACTGAAGATCATAGTCTCTTATTGAGTTAGTGCTGAGCATACTGGCACACTTAGCAAACATCTATGTTTTATAGGTGGAGCATGATTTTTGGCACTGTCCTCTCCCCCAACACAGGAGCAACATGTAATGTCTGCACAGTAATTGACCTCTCCGCCGCTTTGATGGACAGCGGCTTCCCATCCAGTCAGCGAGGTGATGTGCGCATTGCCCGCGAGTCGGCCATTTTGTCAAAGAAACTTTGCTTGGCGGACTGTCTAATTCGGTAAGCGTGCAGTTCGTGAAGCCCTTTTTGTGAGCTTCCCAGCTGGAAAGACTATGGAGAGGCCTAGCCACCCCTTGCCTCCACCACTCTTCCAGAGGCCTGTCGACAAAATGGAGAATAAAATTGAGGAGTCTGTAATGTTTCTAAGACTCCATCCTGGCACATTTACTCCCCAGTCCCCTGATAGTGTTGCCCCATTCTAGATTTCATTCTTCCGCAGGGGCCAACCTCCCCACTGCAGCCTTCCCTGCCCCCCAACTTCTTCACATCTGGACTAAGCAGTGAGGCAGGAAATATTTTTTTTTCCCTTCCTACTCACTAAGGGAGAGTATGGCTTCTGGCACTGCAGCGGAGAGGTCAATTGGATATTAACAATTCTCAGAATTAATATGAATTTAAATAGTACATTTGGTACATATCTTTTTAAATGTTCTGCAACTTTCTTTAAAAGAGTTGATTTGTAAGCTGTAGTATATTCACAGAACACTCAATATGTGTTTGCTTTGATTAAGGATCTATGTTTATATTGCTTTTAGAAAATTTGGCTAAAGTGTTTAGTTTGATGGATCCAAATTCTCCAGAAAGAGTGGCATTTGTATCCAGAGCACTGAAATGGTCCAGTGGTGGATCAGGGAAATTGGGTCATCCAAAACTACACCAGTTATTGGCTATCACGCTATGGAAAGGTAAGAATCTTTCCTTTGGGTCACTTTAGTATTGGAATGTAGCTAGGGAGCTACAATTTCATGGGTGTAAAAGGAGATCCCTACCTGCTGCATAGGGGGGCACTAGCTTTGAAGTCAGAAGATTTAGGCTCAGCTCCTCGATTTGCTATTTAATGGCTGTGTAACTATATTTGAATCATTTAACTTCTCTGGGTCCCAGTTTCCCCTTCTGCAAATTGAAAGGGCTAGACTAAATGACATTTAAAAGGGTCCTTTTAGCTTGGATTAAACTACAGCTTATAAAAAGTTGAAGAATGTGAAAGTGCTCTGAAATGAAATGTTATGTAAATGTAAAACAGTGAGTTGATGAATAATAGAGATTACTTGCATAAATATAACCTTTTATTAGAGTATTGATATGGTGTGGCCATATGACCTTTATTTTAATTTTCACTTTGTAATTAAAATAGTGCATTACAGCTCTAGATTGAGAGATGTTGGGGTGTTCTTTAAAATGCTTCAAGAAGCATTTGTCCAAATTCAGGTGTCTGTACTTTTTGCTTCTATATTTAACCTGTTGACTTTCAGTAAACCTTTAAGAACACTTTGGTTTGATACTTTAGCTAACCTAACTATGCTGAAATGAATTGTAATACAGTGAAACTTCATTAATTGCCAGTCATTTGGAATTCAGAGAGTTAGGCTGAAATATATCTTTACATTGTAAACTCTTCTTAATGTAAATTAATTATGTAAACAAGTTTAGAGTATCTAAGAGAACTTTTAAGATACTTTTCTTGCACATTCAAGTATCATACCAGCGATTAAAATGGTCATCACAAAGAATTTTTATATTCATTATAATGGAAATAGAAATGGATCTGGTAAGAGATGCTCTCTTACAACCTGAGAAGAGTTGGGAAACCTGTGACTACTTAGCTCTTCCATTCATTTTCCATATTTAAAGTGACTAATCTCTGAAGCTAAAATCAGGACACATGGTCTGGAAATATTTCTTTGGTAAAACTTCATTAAAAGTAGGCTTTCTTTTCTTGAAATCAGGACTGTTTCAGAAAATACAGGATATTGTTACCTCTACCTTTCCTCAGATTTTTCTTTCTCTTTTAGCAGAAACCTGTAAAGACTATTTATTTAATTCTTGAAAGTAATGAAACTGGAAGGAAAAAACCAGTGGAATTGCATTTCTTGAATAAATAAAAAAGTTTAAGCTGAGTAATTGAGACTTTTTATTAATCCAGCCTTTTTGCCCTGCCCCTCTTTAGTAGAGTTTAGTTATCAGTGCTTAGCGAGTCATAGATTTACAACTAGAAAAGACCTGATGGGGCATCTAATGTAAGGCCTTCCTCATTTTAGAAATGAATAAACTGAGGCTTAGAGAAGTTGAGTGACTTGACCAAGGCTTCAACAATGTAGTAAGTGGGAAAAGTGGAATTTGAATCCAGGTTCTCTCATTCCATTGGCCTCCACACTGCCTCTCTTCTTTAGCTCCATATTCTTTATGTAGCTTGTGCATCACCTTGTCTCCTTACATGTGCAGAGAGGTGCTTTATCAGTCCTTTTTGATAAAAAGAAGGTTCACTAATGAAAATAATTAACCACCTCTGAGCATAGTCCAAGTGTTTCTTTTACCTTTTTTTTTTTGAGTGAAAAAGAGTACCTGGAGCCTCAGGACAAAAGACATTTTTTAGGGGAATTTTTCTTTTTCATATATTTCTATGAAAAGTTCAGATTTTTTTTTTTAAATTGTGATCTGTTTGCTCAGTCATTGTACTTTGCCCAGGGACAGAAGACCTGATATACATGGGTGTGGGGGCAGTCATCAAGGTTCTAATGTGGCTTGTAACCTTGGACAAGTTATTTCACCATTTTTGAGCTTTTATTTTTTTATTTGTCAAATTAGATCTAGTTACTATAGACCCTTTTATAAATTGTAAAGCTATTATCAAGGGGGTAGGGACCGGTCCTGTGATTTCCTTGGGAGAGTGAAGACAAAGCTCCTTTTACCAGTATATGTTAGTATCTGCTCTTCAGCCCAGAGCCCTGAGGGGTTAAATGTCCTGCCCAAGGCCGTACATCTTGGGGTATTTGTCAGAGGGGGAACTTGACTAGGTCTTTCTGCCTTTGAAGCCAGCTCTCCACCCACTGTGCCATGCTGCCTCTCATTATTATTAGATAATCTCTAATTTGAGACTTTTATTCCACATGCCATAAATAAGCATTTTAAAAGCTAGGATTCAGATAGGCTGAAAGAAATTCTCTACTGTACCACATAACTTTTATTGTTCCTATTTTAATCATTTCATAAAACATATGTCATCAGTATTGTCTTTTTATTTTTGTCTTGACCCAGTTATAGACTCTGTATTGATAATTTTTTCCATCTTCACAGTTTTTATTTTTTTTTAATCTGAAGGGTTTCCTGGATCTTCTGTTATCTCCCTTTAAAAAAATCCTCTCTTCCTTTTTTAGAGATTTATTTTATTCCTCTAAATTTCACCTTTGCCTTTCTCTTCATATATATGCTTTACAATTAAGTTTGGCAAAACAGTTCTACTCAAGAAGCTTGTGCTATATCTAAAGTCTTTACAGAACTATTAGCAAATTCATGGAATTAGAATTTCAGCTTGTTCTTTTGTGAAGGAAAATCTCTTTTAGCTAAAGTAAGATCTTGTGCCTTGATTATAAATACTAACATTTGACTGAAGTTTGAGTCACTGTTGGAAAGTATTGAACTAAATTTTTTTGTCAGAATCTATCATCAATAACTAGTGATTGTGTTTTCAATATTTACTTCTATATGGCAAGGTATTATTAAGTCACCAAGGGAAATACAAGGACCAACAGGACAGGGCGCTAGTCTTCAGTAAATTGTAGTATGATAGGAGAGATATGACATACACATAATTGTAGTTCAAATTAAAAAATGATGAAAGCATAAGTATTATAGATATTCAGAGTTTAGAAGAAGTATGGGAAGTATTTCCAGTTTGGGGGTGGTGGAAGTTGGATGGAGGTATGTTTTATAGAAGAGATATTTGAACTGTGCCTCGAAAGGTAGAATTTCAAGAACTGAAGGTACAGTTAGGATGAGAATTGATTAAAAAGAAACTAATAAACTAATAGATAGTTCCTTTACAGCAGAGACTTCTTTCTATTTTGTATTTTTGTGGGTCAGTTGTATATATTGAATTAGATTTGATTAAAAAAATGTTAACAGGAACCTAATGAATTTGCTAATCTGTTTTCACTGCTGTAGCTTTGAAATTAGTTCTTTAGTCAAAATATGTAAGTCAAAGATAGATTATTTCTTTTTTTTAAAATTAATTTATTTTGATTTATCAACAATCACTTCCATAAGCTTTTGAGTTTTAAATTTTTCTCCCCCTCCCTCCCCAAGAGGACACGCAATCTGATATAGGCTATACATGTACATTCCTATTAAACGTATTTTTGCATTAGTGATGTGGTAAGAAAGAATTAGAACCAATAGGAGGAACCATCAGAAAGAGGAAGCAAAGCACAACAGAAGAAAAAAATAGCAAATAGTATGCTTCTATCTGCATTCAAACTCCATAGTTCTTTCTTTGGATGTGGATAGCATTTTCCATCATGAGGCCTTTGGAGTTGTGTTAGATCTTTGAATTGCTGAGAAGGCTTTAGTCAATCAGTGTTAGTCATCGCACAAGGTGGCTGTTACTGTGTACAACATTTTTAATATTCTGCTTACTTCACTCAGCATCAGACCATACAAGTCTTTCTAAGTTTTTCTGAAGTCTGTCTGTTCATCATTTCTAACAGCACAATAGTATTCCATTGCATTCATATACTACAACTTGTTCGGCCATTCCTCAATTGATGGGCGTCCTCTCAATTTCCAATTCTTTGCCACCACAAAAAGAGCTGCTATAAATATTTTTGTACGCGTGGGTCCTTTTCCCATTTTTATGATCTCTTTGTTATATAGCCCCAGAAGTAACATTGCTGGCTCAAAAGATATGCACATTTTTATAGCCCTTTGGGCATATTTCCAAAAGATAGGTTATTTCTAACAGGGAAGAGTGTTAGCAAACAGTTGAGGTAGCGACTCATTATTTTTTAGTGAATTTTTCACATCTTTTCTTATTTCTTACTTAGTTTAAGTAAGGGACAGCATTGTTTGTTTTTAGTTCAGATATATGACTTTCAGTCTCTACTTTCAACAGGTCTGTGAACTTCAAACAACTTATTTATGTAGGTGGGAACGTTTTGTGTTAAAGTGGGCTGTTTTGTTTTCATTAATTTTTTTGGCTGTAGAACTTTTATTAATGACCAAGCTAATTTTTCTTCTCTGTTTCAGATGCAAGATCTTAATTTGATCTTGAGCTATGCCAGAAAATAATTTTAGCAGAAAATGTTTGACAAAAAAGTTCTATTTTAAAAACTATCAAAATAATACTAAATATTTTTCTTTTCTTCCCTTCTAGAACAGAATTATTGTGAGTCTCGGTATCATTTTCTGCACTCCACAGATGGAGAAGGTTGTGCAAATATGTTAGTAGAATATTCTGCCTCTCGAGGATATCGCAGTGAGGTGGACATGTTTGTAGCACAGGCGGTCTTACAGTAGGTGTTTCTATTTTGTCCATTTAAAGAGTGTTTACTTTGAAAATATTTGATTATATTAACTAACTTGTATTCTAGAGCAGCTTAAAAAACTAGTTTGCAGCAGAATCTTAAGATGTAGACTGTAGGTTCAATACTTTTTTTTTTTTTAGGAAACATGCCTTGCTAATAACCTTTGAAGGTCAAAACTTTTTGCAAGTCGTAATTTTTATGGTAACTTATTTGAACTTCTAAATCACTTTTTATTTTAATTGAGCAGCACCAGAATTGCTTTGGAAGACCTACAAATTAGATTAGTTTCATTTCCAATATGTGTTTGAAGGGGCAGCTAGGTGGTGCAGTGGATAGAGCACTGACTCTGGATTCAGGAGGATCTGAGTTCAAATGCGACCTCAGACACATAACACTTACTAGCTGGGCGGTCACTTTTAACCCCATTGCCTAGCCAAAAAAAAAAGATGTATTTGAAAAACCAAACCATTATCTTTCTCTTCTAAGCCAGTTTGTCTCTGAAAGGAAATACATGTTTGATTAATTATGAGAAATGCCTTAAGGTTTTCTTTACTGTAAATAAGATAACACTGAAACTGAAATTTGATTTTCTTACCCAACATTTTTGTTTGTAAATAATGATTCTGTGTAGCATTGACTTTTATTAATATTTTTAAAGTGTGATGAAGGATTTACAGAAGTGGAGACCCCCCCCAAAAGACAGAGGAAGCAAAGACAAGAGACTAGCCTAAATGTGTTGTAGATTCTAAACAGGGCAGAGGTCATCCATCCTAGATGCTTGGGCTGTGTGATTTTTTCCAAATCTTCTTTCTCCTTTATGCATAATTTTCACATGTGTAATTTTTTTTTCTATTCTACTAAAACCCAATTTGGTTTGGCATATGGATGCATTTGAATAGGATTTGCTTTGTGAAAGTTCAAGTGCAGAAGTTAATACTCTGGTTTGTGCTTGCTTTGCTTAAGGCTTTACCATGTAGGTTTTTGTGATAGATGGTTCATTGACAAAGGTATATGTTGAGCATCTAAGATGTGTTCTTGCCTTCAAGCATCTTACAGCATATTAGAAAATATGAGGTATACAACAATGCCTTGAAACTAAATTGGTGTAAAAGTTTAAAATATAGAGCTTTTCCTTGTTCTAAATATTCTCTCTAGAACCAAACTTAATACTTTTAATGAATTTTTTCATTATAGGCAGCTTATTTTTGTACACCCAAAATGTTCTGAGATTATTATTTGTGGAGATCTTAAGATGAAAAATGTTAGTGACATACAGTTGTACAACTATAGCATGAAAATTAAAAGTTAGTGTGATACTTTGACTGTTACACAGAAGCTATTTACGCTCCTTATTTCCTGACCCAAAGGACTCTTAACATGACCTTTATATACGTTATGGTATGTGTGGAATTTGCCTGTATTAGTGGCATTGCACTTATGTACTATGTGAGTGTAATAGCCACATAGTATTTTGAGTTTTTCCAAGGGATACATCTTTTCGTTATTGTATGCAGGAAGAGTATAAGAGGATTCCTTCTCAGACCTTTGGATTAGAACAAATTGATGAATGTTTTGTCTAATTTGGGCCAGTTCTTTTTAATTCCTTTTGATAGGGATAATAATTACTTGCAAAAATTAAATCAAAAACAAAGAAATTAATTTTCTTTGATAAACCATGTACTTTGACCTTTCTGTGAAATTTTAAAATATGAAATCATACTACTTTTTATGGTCTTCCTAAAATATAGCATTTTCTTAATTTTTTTCCTTAGGTTTCTCTGTTTAAAAAATAAAAGCAGTGCTTCAGTGGTATTCACAACATATACGCAGAAACATCCTTCAATACAGAAGGGACCTCCATTTGTACAGCCCTTGCTCAACTTTATCTGGTTTCTGCTGCTGGCTGTTGAAGGGTAAATTTTATTGTTTTTTTATTAGCAGCAGCATTTTGGTTTATGGCCTGAGGTTTCATTGTTCTTTTCTGTTTTTTTTTTCCCCAGAGGCAAACTAACTGTATTTACAGTATTATGTGAGCAGTATCAGCCCTCACTCAAGAGAGATCCTATGTACAATGAGGTTAGTAGCCAGCTGTGTTTTATTTGAGCAATTGGATTATTGGACAATTCATACTATTTAAAATGAAAAGGACTTCACAAACCTACTTTTACCTTCAGTAGGATAGAATAGAGTTAACTCTTGTTGAAGATATAAATTGAACCAAAATTGAGTGTTTGTTGAAAACACTTAGCATAAGGAGTTGAGTTATGAAAATGATGGATGTGTGTGAGCTATGTAGGTCAAGCTTCCTTTTTCATTGTTTGTAAATTGACAGTAGCATCTCTTTCCTGTTTTTCAGTATCTTGATAGAATAGGACAGCTCTTTTTTGGAGTACCACCCAAGCAGACGTCATCCTATGGAGGCTTATTAGGTAAAAAGCCTGAGAGAAATTTATTTGCAAATATTACTAATCTAACTGCCCTTGCTTAACATTTGAATTTAAATCCCTATTGTCATATATATTTTGTTTAGCCAGATGTTCCATCTCTAAGTTACATGATAGGAACTTATGTTAAGGAGCTGTAATTTCTTTTGGCTTGCTGTAGTACTTATGTAAACAAGAACCATCACTTATTCGTAGAAATAGTTTAGAGGCCTCTGAGGCTGTCTAGGTTTATAATGTACCTGCTTGCTACCACTGGCTTTACCAAGAATGGCTGAACACTCCTTTAAAAGTTTTTTTGTAGATTCTTAGTTGAAAAAGATAGATTTGGAAACTTTAAAAATGCACTTTGAGATGGTTATGACCCCTTGCAACATTCATTTCTCATTTCATTGTAGGGAACCTTTTGAACAGTCTTATGGGATCAGGGGAGGAAGAGGATGCAGAAGATGGTCAAGAAGATAGCAGTCCTATTGAACTCGATTGAAAACTTTTTTCACTAGGAACTGCATGAATCAGACAACTTGATAACTCAAAAGACATTTTCAGAATATGAGCCCTGAAATTTTGTTTTTCACAACTAGGAGGGCTCTCCATTCTGTTAAAAGAAGGTTGCTGAGATGTTTATAATGTTTGGTCTATATTATTTATGTAAAAAGGGTAGCCAGAAGAACTGATTGGAGTGATTGTTAGCAGCTTTTCAGTATGCTGACAAGTGACTTTTGATTGAGTTATATAGTCATTTATGGTTTCAAATGCAGTATTCCTTTTCAGATTAATACAAAATAAAGCACAGGCATTACTGTTACTTTACTCTTTCAAAATCATTTTGTTTCAGTTTCTTATGGGGGAAAAATAACGCATTAACTTGCTGTCACAAAGGAATGTCTTGAAAGGCAGGGTAGTTTTTAGCTTTATCTCTGAGCCTGGTGCCAAATGTGTTTCAAGGCATGCCAAAAGAAAGGGTGCATTTCGTTAGCTAGATAACATCAAGCTAAGTACCTTTTGAAGTGCAGCAAATTTTTGGAATACAAAAGAATTGGCTATCTCAAATCACAATGGAACTTGTGCCCATCAAAACTGATTTATTTTTTAGCCTTTCAAATGTGTGTGTTCTGAGTTTTGCTTTAATTTGAATGGATCTTTGTAGCATGTAGGTAAGAGGCTGAAGATATTGAAGTCCATTCTACTGGTTTTATCATAACAAATTCTCATGTTGTCAATCTTTCTCCTTCATCCGTGGGATTTTGCTGCCTTTGATGGACTTTGACAGTGTTAGTTGTGTATGTGTGTAAGGTGACAGTTGTGTGTAATAAAGCAAGCCAGCAACCCCTGCCTTCTAAGTACAACCACTTTTGAAATGTCATTTAAGGAAAAGGGATACTGCAGAACTTTAATTTCTATCTTAATGCAATATTTATTTTTATTGGGTGAATGATTCCTTTAACTTAACATTTTAGAGAAAAAAGACATGAAATTACAGGAATAACTGCAGACCAGGAGTTAGCAAGTCTACATTTTATCACCTTATGATGCAGTGCAGTATGCCAGATATTACCAATATAATTACAAAAGGGGGTGGGGGGGGAAACACTTTATTTTTTCACAGTTAAAAGACGTAGATTAATACACAGTGATCATGCATGGGGAGGAGGGAAATACAATTTTATTTACTGTAAAAACAAATGGAATTTAAAGGAAGGTTTTGTGTTAATGTTGAGTTTAAATAAATACTTTATACTGGGATTTGAAGCACTGTTGATTTTTGAAATAGCTAAATGGGGAGGGGGTGTGTCTCATTTTAAGCCTTTTTCTCTCCAACATGAAAACACTGAGTACTATATTCCATCAAATTTCTGATGGGTAGGAGCAGCAGCTACCTGCAGGCTGCTCTTTAGGTTGCCAGGCCTTACCTCTTTACCCAAGGCTGGGCCAGCTTATTTCAATAAGCTGTAAATGTACCCTGTGTCTGTAACACAGATATACTTCTAGTGTAGCTTAGCTGGTGAGATATTTTTCTTTATTTAAGCACTGATGGTACACAGAAAATATCGATTCTCTCACACACACACAGAGACACAGACGCACACAGACACACTCTCTCTCTTTCTCTCTCTCTCTCTCTCTCTCTCTCCCTCCCCCTCCTAGGATTTAGCGGAAGAGATTTTAGAGGCCATTGCATCCAGTCATTTTACAGTTGAGGAGACTGAGCATTAGAAAAAGGAAGTGACTTTGCCCAAGACATCACATAGATGGTGAAGTCTAAGTTTTCTGATTCCAAATCCAGTGTTCTATAATGGCATAGATGTTGTCTGTCTGTCAATGATGCTTAAAATTTTTTTTTTTAGTTTCCCCATTCCTGGTACAGAACATCTACACTTAGAAATCATCTAGATAAGTATAATTAAAACTTTGATGTGATGAAATATCGAGATACTTAAGACAATAGTGTAAGTACTTCAACTTAGTAAAGACCCTTTGAAAAATGTGTGTTGTTCTGTATACTTGATGTAAAAATTAACATTATTCCATCCAACTACTAAGAGACCTCCCAGCAGCTCTTAGGCTTATGGCTCATTAGTGGTGTCTACAAAGTAACCTGAAATTTTCTTGTTGTGCTGCGATTAGGTATCCATCAGGTTCTCCAGAGAATTAAAGGCTTTGATAATGACTTGATTACCAACCCTACTGCTTTTTTTTCTTTTTTTAAACTTTGGTGTTTCACTTGATTTTTACCAGAAAATTTTTAGAGATTAAGCCCCTTTTGTGGCACAGATGTTCATAAGGTAATAGTGACAGGGCAGATTGGCCATGTTACAGTCACACAATCATGTACTTTGTACCTTTACTGTAGTGTATTTAAGCATGTGCAGTAATAAGCTTGTCAATAAAACCTTTCCAGCCTATAAAGTGTGTGCAAGTTAGAGATGTGACATCATCCAATTGGATTCTGTGGAGTGATTGTACTAAGTGTAATGTTAGCATTCTGTTTCTTGCCAATAATTTTTGTACAGATTTTTTTCCTTCTTAAATGTTTCCTCACGTCCCCAAATAGATCACGTGCAGTTGTGGGAAGAATCCTGAACATGCTACAGTCAGAGAATTCTACTTCACAGCTCCAGATCCAGAGATGTAATAAATCAATAAATCAAAATTTGAAATGAATCACTTGGCTCATTTCCTGCCCTTATTTGCTAACCTAACCTTACCTGGTCTTTTCTGTTGATATTTTTTGAACTACTTGTTGATGCTTTGTTGTTTTTTTTAAACATCTGTGTTGCTGTGTACCTACCCCTTCATATAGAAACCCCACTTACAGGGGCAGCTAGGTGGCGCAGTGGATAGAACACCGGCCCTGAAGTCGGGAGGACCTGAGTTCAAAGCTGGCTTCAGACCAAACACTTGACACTTAACTAGCTGTGTGACAGCAAGTCACTTAACCCCAATTGCCTTTAAAAAAGAAAGAAACCCCACTTACAACAAAGAAGAATAGTAGAACCCACATCAGACATCTGTGACATCATATGTGTCATTCCACACCTACATTCAAGAAATGTTTCAAAGTTGGTCACTACATTCATATGGACATTGTCTTGGTTCTGATTTGAAATCATTCTGCATCAGTTCATAGAAGTCATTTTTTAAAATGTCTTTACTGACGTCATTTGGTTTTCCTGCATCACAGTAATTTCCCTCTATATCTTTCTCATTTCCTGAGAACCATCCTATATAGCAAATAGTATTTTTGAAGAGGGAAAAAAAAAAGCACAACTGATGGATATGTTGAAAAAGTGTGAAAGCAAGTGCAGTATGTAACACCTGTGGACCTTTCACCTCCACAAAAAAGGGGTAGGTTGGAAGTTTCATCTCTTTATTCAAGTCATGCTTGATCTTTATAATTTTGTTACAGTCACTGTAACAGTCACTTAATTTTTTTGTTTGGATCTTAAAATTTATTTTGTAGTTACTGTGTATATTGTTTTCTTAGCTCTGCTTAGTGCAACAGTTCATGTAGTTGTAGATCTCTCCGTGCTTCTCTGTAGTCGTACGTAGTTTCTTAAGGCACAGTAATGTTCAATTACATTCACGTACCACAATTTGTTTAGCTCTTCTGCAGTCAATGGGCAAATGCTTTGTTTCTAATTTTTTGCTGTCACAGAAAAACCTACTATAAATATTTTGGAATACATGGCGACTTTATTCTTATTGATGACTTCCTTGAGGTATAAGCTTAGTAATGGAACCTCTGGTTCAAAGGATATAGACATTTTAATAATTTTATTTGCACAATTCCAAATTGCTTTCCAAAGTGGTCATATTTCATAGTGCTACCTATCCTTCCATGACACCTCCAACATTGACTGTTGGCAGCATTGTTTTAATTTGCATTTCCTTTGTCAGTGATTTGGAGCATTCTTTTGAGAAGTATTCATATCTTTTGACCATTTATATAGTGGGGAATGGCTGTTAGCTATATATATTTAATAATTGCTTATATATCAGAAAAATTTGATACAAATATTTTTTTCCCCATTTAACCACTTCCCTTGTTAGCTTAGGTGCATTCATTTTGTCTATAGAAGCTTTTCAATTGTCAGGTAATCATCCTTTGTAACTGCCTCTATCTCTTGTTTGGTTAAGAATACATCTTCCCCCATCTGTGAAAGTATGGTATCTGTTTATCGCCTAACTTTTTAATAACATGATATTTAATATTAAGATCCCTTATCCATTAAGAATGTATTGTAGAGGGGGCTAAGTGACTCAGTGGATAGAGCTCCAGCCATGGGAGTCAGAAGGACCTAAGTTCAAATCTGGCCTCAGACACTTGACAGTTACTGTGTGACCCTGGGCTAGTCACTTAACCCTGATTGCCTCACCAAAAAAAAAAAAAAGAATGTATTATGGAATATAGGTGTTGATCTATGGCTGTTTTCTGCCAGACTCCTTTCCAGGTTTCCCAGTTTATTTTTTTTAAATCAAATAAAGATATTTTTCCTAGGTAATTTATGTTTTCCATTTTTACCAGACCCTGGACTATTGAATTCAGTTTTTGTCTGATTCTCGTTTGTCTAGTCTGTTCCATTGATCTCTGTTCTTTAACCAGTACCAGATGGTTTTGATGACTGCTGCTTAATAATGTAGTTTGAGGTCTGGAAGTAATACTATTCCTTCTTTGTCCCTACTTTTTTTCGTTATTTCACTTGATAGTCTTGCTTTTCCAGATGAATTTTGTTATTTTATCAAGTTTAGTAAAGTGTCCTCTTGTTTATTTGATTGGTTGCCATTTATACTGTGATCTGGTTCGGGCTGCACTTGGGAGTATCGTGGTCTGCATGTTTGATGCTTGTGTTCGCGATCTTTTGTTTTTCCAAATGAATTTGGTTATTTTGTCAAGTTCTATAAAGTATCCCCTAGGCAATTTGTTTAGTATAGCAATAAAAGTGTAAATTAACTCCAGTAGCATTGTCATTTTTATTATATTGGCACTGAGTTGTTTTTTTAATTTCTTTAAGGAACACTTTGTAATTAAGTCTACACAAGTCTTGTATGTGCTTTGGTAGATCAATCCTTGGATATTTTATGTATTTTCTTGTTACTTGCCATGGAGTATCCCCTTCTATTTTTGCTTCTTGGGTTTTGTTATTATATAGATTTTGTAACCTGAAGCTTGGCAACTATTGTCTCAATTGATGTCTTTGCTCATTTCCTAGGGTTTTCCAAGAATACCATTATATCAGCAAATAGGGATTGTTTTATCTCCTCTCCACTGATCTTTGTGCTTTAAATTTCTTTTTCTTGCCTTATTTCTGTTGCTAGCATTTTCATAAGTATAACAAATAAAAGTGGGAAGGATGGATAATCCTTGCTTCACCCTCAAATTTATTAGAAAAAGTTCTAGTCTATACTCATTGCATATAATGTTTGCTTTTGGTTTTTGATAGATACTTTTTATCATTTTTTAAAATCCCTTAGTGCCTATACTTTGTAGAGTTTATAGCATAAATATGTGTTGTATTTTGTCAAATGTTTTTTCAGCATCTATTGAGATAATTATGTGGTTTTGGATGTTTCGGTTTTTAATATGATTAATTATGTTGATTATTTTCCCAATGTTAAACCATGCTTGCATTTCAGTCTTTTTTCAGTTGTGTCTGACTCTTTGGGACTACATTTGGGGTTTTCTTGGCAAAGACATTGAAGTAGTTTGCCATTTCTTCCTCCAGCTCATTTTACAGATGAGGAAACTGAGGTAAACGGGGTGAAGTGACTTGTCCAGGGTCACATAGCTAGTAAGTGTCTGAGGCTGGATTTTTAAACTCAGGTCTTACTGACTCTAGGCCTGGTGCTCTATCCACTGTGCCGCTTATCTGCCCAATCCTTCCATCCCCAGTATATTGTGACCCCACTTGATCATAGTGAATGACTTCTTGGTGAAATTGTAATTTGATAAGAATTTGTTTAAAATTTTTGAGTCATTATAATGATGTTGACCTTTAGTTTTCCTTCTCTGCTTTATTTTTTCTTGGATTAGGTATTAGGACTATTATGTGTCTCATAAAAGGATTCTGATGGAGTACCTTAATAATTTTGAGAATAATTTGTAAGTATGAGTACTAATTGTTCTTTAAAAGTGTGATAGAATTTGCCAGTGAATTATGACCAGGAGTTTTTTATTTTGGTAGATCCTTTACAGAGATCTATTTCCTTTCTAAAATTGGGGTATTTAAAATCTCTCTGGTCTTCTGATAGTTTGAATGTTTTGTATTTTTGAAGTCATTCCTCTGTTTCTTTTGTGTTATCAGGTTTGTTGGTCTTTTCAAACAACCAACTTTTATATATCATTTCCATCAGGTTTTTGTTTCTAATTTGTCCATTTCTCTCATAATTTTTAATATTTCCTCTTTTATGCTTATTTTAGGTTTATTTTCCTTCTAATTTTTTAAATGCACATTCAGCTTGTTAATCCTTTTTTTCTTCCTATTTTATTAATGTGTATTTACAGGGATAAGATGTTTGCCCTGAAAACTGCTTCAGTTGCATTGCATGGTACTTTTCATCATTATTATTTTCTGTAACATAATGTTTATTTCTATGATTCATTCTTTGACCTATTCATTATTTAGGATTCCATTGTTAAATCTCCATTTGGATCCATGTCTTTTGTTGATTGTCCCTGAACCAAGTACTTTTTATTGCAATTATGGTATATAAAAGATGTATTTAATATTTTTTGCCTTTTTACAGTTGTTTGCAAAATCTCTGTACCCTAATACATGGCCAGTTTTTGTAAAAGTGCTGAGAAATCTGTATATGCTTTTGCAGTCCAGCACTTTGTTTAGCTCCTTTCTGCTTGACTTGTCCAAAACTGAGAGAGGGATATTGAAGTCTGTGACTACTGTGTCTGTGTCTTCTTGTAGCTCAGTTAATGTTTCTTTTATGAATCTGCAAATTTGTTAAGGCTGAAATGCTAGGGCATGTGGAGCCAAGATGGCAGAGTAAAAGCTGTAACTTGCTTGAGCTCTCCCCCAGACTCCTCCAAATACCTGTAAAAAATGACTCTAAACAAATTCTAGAGCAGCAGAACCCACAAAAAGACAGAATGAAACAAAATTCCAGCCCAAGACAACCTGGTTGGTTGATTAGAAAGGTCTGCCGTGCTAGGCTGGGAGAGAAATGCAATTCATTGTGGGTGTGTAGGCAAAAAAGGCCTCAGCAAACCTGGAGCAGGCCTCAGGGAACTGAATCATGGGCAGCTGTGGCAGTTTCCAGAATTCTCAACCCACAAATGCCAAAGACAACTTAGAAAGTCAGTAGGAAAAGTCTGTGACCTCAGTGAGAGAAAAGTTTGGTCCCAGCCCCACTAGCAACACAGCCCCGGGGCAATGGCTGCTTCCGGAGCTCAGCCCACAGACTGAGGGGGAATCAAGTTGTTGATCAGAGGGGGATTGCAGGGATCTCTTTGCTGGTGCTGAGGCAGGATTCTCTTGCTTTGTCCTTGCTTGAATCTGGGTCTTAGTTCTGGGTGGCAGTCCTGAGGAGTGCTGGCATGGTGGAGCTTGTGGTGGTGGTGAAGAGAGAATCCTCTTCACAGTTCCAAGGTAGAAAAGAGTGCTTGTGGTCATAGACCAGAGCATAGGCCAGGAAAGGAGTAAACACCTCGCCCTTGATCATAGCACCTTGGAAGAACTGAAAATTTACAGGTCCTAGAAGTATCTCTGAAAATAGCTTCACAAAACCCCTGAAGCTTGGGACAGTACATTCTCCACAGTGGAAGCAGACCCCTACCTTAGCAAAGAGTTTGTAACTCAAGTAATTGGCTGGGATCATGAGCAAACTGCAGAAAAAAGTCAGACCGTAGCCTCTTTCTTTGGTGACAAAGAAGATCAAAACATAAAACCGGAAGAAGAAAACAAAGTCAAAGCTCCTATATCCAAAGCCTCCAAGAAAAATATGAATTGGTCCCAGGCCATGGAAGAGCTCAGAAAGGTTTTTGAGAAACAAGAGAAGTAGAGGAAAAACTGGGAAGAGAAAGGAGAGTGATACAAAAAAATCATGAAAAACTAGACAACAGCTTGCTAAAGGAGACCCAAAATATATTGAAGAAAATAACACCTTAAAAAATAGCATAACTCAAATGGCAATAGAGGTCCAAAAAGTCAATGAGGAGAAGAATGCCTTCAAAAGCAGAATTGGCCAAATGGAAAAGGAAGTCCAAAAACTCACTGAAGGAAATACTTACTTAAAAATTAGAATGGAGCAATTGGAAGCTAGTGACTTTATGAGAAATCAAGACATTGTAAAACAAAATAAAAAGAATGAAAAAATAGAAGACAATGTGAAATATCTCATTGGAAAAGCAACTGACCTGTAAAATAGATCCAGGACAGATAATTTAAAAATTATTGGGCTATCTAAAATGCTAAGGCATTTCCCGAGGCAATTTGCTAAGGAAAAGTGCTAAAGTATTTGGAGCATGCAAGTTTAATGCTATTTGTCTATGGTTGTCTATGGTTCTTTTAAGCATAATGTAGCTTCCTTTCCCTTTTTATTTTTTAATTGTTTATTTTTTGCCTTGTCAGCATGACTGCAGCCCCTGCCCTTTTGGATTTACTTGATATATAGTAAATTTTTTTTCCATCCCCTCAGTTTTATTTTGTATATATTTTTTTGCTCTTTAAATGTGTTTCTTGTGAGCAACAGATTGTAGGGTTTTGTTTTCTTACTCATTCTGTCACTCTTTTTCATTTTATTGGATTGTTTAATCCATTCACATTTGAAGTTGTGAATTAGGTTTATTTTTCTTCCATTTGACTCTAATATTGTTTCTTTTTCAAGTTATAATTTTCTTCCCCACTTTCTGATGTAAAGTTCTTATGTTTCTTCACTTACTTTAGCTTAATCTTTTTTTTTTTTTAATGGGGACCCTATTCCCACTGGCTCTTTTTCTCTTACCTAGATTGCCTCTTCCTATTTGTTGCCCCTTTCCCTTTGGAGTTTTGCTTATTAATTTATTTTTATTTTCTGCTTTTATCTGATTATTTAATTCTCCCCTCTATTTCCCCCCTCAGTCAAGTAGATTCCCCCTTACCTTCAATTGGACCCGTTCATTAATTTTTTAAAAAATTTTACATCCTTTTCCTTAGAGAATTTCTCTCACTTTCTTCATTATTCATCCTCTTTCTCTCTTTCATGACCCCTATAATTAGATAATCCCTCCCTATTATTTGTATTCCTCATAGAATAAAAAATTTCTGAAATTTCCATTCTGGGCTGTGCTAGTGCCTTGTAGAGCTTACCTCAAGGATTACCCTTTTCTGTGGTGTGGTGCCAGTTTCCCCCAGGAGTTCCAATTCTTCTCTGCCCTATATAGGATGAATGGTTTTTTCTTTTTTCTTTTTTTTAACATTTTTTAAATTTTTAGGCAGTTGGGGTTAAGTGACTTGCCTAGGGTCACACAGCTAGTAAGTGTCAAATGTTTGGTCTGAGGCCAGATTTGAACTCAGGTCCTCGTGACTTCAGGGCCTGTGCTCTATCCACTGTGCCACCTAGCTGCCCGGATGAATGGTCTTTTCAAACATCAAATCCCTCAGACAACACCCAGCACAGAGTCCCCATTTCCCTTTGTAAAATATCTCACTTCTCCCATAGGAGCATTCATCAGTAGAACCTTCTCCCACTATCAAGACCTCTCTCTTTTTCAATCCTTTACCTCTCTTCACTCACTCCCCAGCAGGTTCTTCTCTTTCTGAGAGACCCTAGAGGTCAGCTTTCCCCCCAAGCTCCTCAATTTGACTTGGGGGCAACTGCTGCAGTGGATAGAGTGCTAGGTCTGGAATCAGGAAAACCTGAATTCATATCTGGCCTCCAACACTAGCTGCGTGACCCTGGGCAAGTCACTTAACCCTGCTTGCCTCAGTTTCCTCACCTGTAAAATGAGCTGGAGAAAGAAATGGGAAACCACTCCAGGTATCTTTGCCAAGAAAATGTCAAATGAGGTCAGAGTTGGACATGATGAAATGACTGAACAATAACATACATCACTCCCCTCTATTCCTCTGATCTCTTCCCCCCTTTCATATACCCTCCCATTTTGTAATGTAGTCTAAATAAAAACAAACAACATCGATTCATCTGTAGATGAGTTGCCAGGTTCTGTTCATAATGCCCCAGGTCTTGCCTCTTCACTGTTACCTCCACTTGACTCCCACTTTAATCCCTCCCTGTCTCTTTGTGTACATTTAGAAAGAAGTTGTTTACTGATCTCTCTGTTCTCTCTGTGTTGCTATTGCTGTTCTTGGCTGATGCATTCATGTACCCCTTCTGTATTTCTGTTGTCTGGGATGTTCAAGAAGCAAATCTCTTCAAGTCTAGTTTTCTTTCTAGGAATGTTTCAAATACTTTTTTATTGAATGTCCATCTTTTTTCATTTAAATTTAAGCTCAGATTTGTAGGACAGGTCACCCTGGGCTTCCATCTTGAGCATCGCTGCTCTTTGGGACACATTGTTACCACTCCTCTCTGTGTTTTCTGGTGGGTTCAGAATAATAATAGTCTTATGCTATTTGAATTTCCTTTGAAGGTCTTTTTCTTGATCACTTACAAAGCTTGTTTCTGAGTTGAATTGTTAAATTTAATGACGGTGTGTCTTAGAGTTTGCAGCCTTTTTTTTTTTCCTGGAGGTGATCTATGAATTCTTTTAGTATTTAATTTTTTGTGTTCAGAAGTTCTGGGTATTTTTCTTGTAATATTTCTTGCATTATACTGTTCTAGTTTTTTTGACTTGTCATGTTCTAGGAGACCTATGATCCTTAGATTGTCTGTATGCGTCCTATATTTGAGTTCAGTATGTTTTGCTTGCAGTGACCATGTTTTCTTTTAATATTATTGTTTTGTGTTTTTCTTCTTGTAGATAAGTGGTGAAATTGAAATATCAGATCCCTGCATATAGACTTAGAAAACCACAAATTAACATTATCTATGTTTTATTTTTATTTTGTTAAACATTTCCCAGGTATTTTTTAACCTAGTTTGGGCCATGCTCAGGAATTTTGCAGTGTCCTAGATTGTCCATCATTCTGTGTGTTTTCCTTCCCGGATTTTTTTTTTCCATTGAGACTTTTGTAGCTGTTTTGCCTGCTATGTTCTGTGCAGGCCATAAATTCTGCTCTCATAATTCTCATTTCTCTTTTAAAACCACTCAGGAATATTGTGTTATGTTTCTGTATTCTTACATTCCACAGGGTCTCCTGTCTCATCAACTGTTAGATTTTTTTCCTTTGTCTTGTAGTATTTATTCATGGACACGTGAACTGGATCCGGAGACCATATTTTCTTCTGCTGTTAACATTTTCCCTGTTAACTTATCTGTTTATATTCAAGGTCTTTGAGTTTTCTTCTTCTTGAGATATCTGGTGATTTCAGTTTTTTTTTCCCTCCTTATATCTCCTCATTGCTCATTTTCTGATTCCCTTCCCTCTAAATGTGGTTTTCCTGGGGGCTCAATCTCAAAGCACCTCAGCCTCCTCCCATACTGAGTAATTCATGGTTCATTAGCCTAGATCTCTGCCCTAAATGACAGCAGGGGAATGGCACTGGCCTTAGATAGATACTGGGCTCTTTCCCTCAGGCATAATGGAGTTCTGCACCCCCCCCCCCATGCATGCTGTCCTGTCCCACTCCTTCCATTCCTCAGTTCTCTGGCCAGGCACCAGCAGTCCAGAGTGCTCCCAGGCTGGTGCTATAGGATTGATTTCTGTATTTTGGGTCTCTGAGGCTCTGGGAGGAAGGAGATAGTGGAGGTGGGAGGAAGGACAGTTGTGTTCTATTTGAAACCCAGCCATGTCCTGCCTCTTTCTCTCTGTTTCACTTTCCTGCAGAGCTCTTTCATACCACAGAGTGCTGTCACCTTGGAACTGGCTTTTGTGGCCACAGCAAACTTTAGTCAACTGTAGCCTGCATCTCCATGGTCCTAGAAAGAGGGAGGGGCACCCGAAGTGTGAGGTTAGTTTTGTTGCAAGTTGGCTAGCGTGATGGGCAGCGGGGGACATGGTGCTGGCTGAGCTTAGGGTAGGCATCAGTTGTATTTTGCTTAACCTTTTTTGGGCTTCCTGAGTATCCTAGACCATGACAGTAGCTGAAGTTGCTTTATCTTTGGCTTATAATTTCTGATTGGAAAGATTTGGGAAGTTGTGGGGATCAGAGAAAATGCCTAGTTTGCCATCTTGTTGGTCATGTGAACCAGAAGTCTCTTTGTTAGTTTTTAAATTTGATTTTCTGTGCCTTTTTCTAAAAAGGATTTCTGTACCTCATTTTCTTCATTATTTTTCCTCTTCTTTCTGTCTGCTCTAGACTTCTATTCTTTGATTTATGGCCCTTACATTTATTCCTTCTTAGTTTCCATGTTCCCCAGGAGAGTAAAGCTTTTATTTTGCATTCTTTTTTTCCAAATAGCTTCTGTTATTGCCTTGTAGGTCATGTTCCCTAGCCTCCTTTTTCTTTTGTTCCTCACTTTTAGAAATACCAGTTTCTGCCAATGAAAGAAGATAGAAATATTGCTCCCTAGTAGATATTTTCCTGTGTCTCTGATTGTGCTGTTCATTACTTGTCTTTTCCTTCCCCCATGATCATCTTTTCTCTATGTGCCATGAAATCTCTCTGGTTCCATGCCCTCCGACCTTTTTGGGTTTCAATTTCCTCCAGAAACTCTGATTTCTCTTCTCCTGAGGCAAAATGGGTGGTCACTCTGAAGTACCATGTCCTTGCAAATTATGCCCATTGCAAGGTCCCCTTCTCCATTTATACGATATATCTCATTCCCCATAGAAGTGGGGAACCCCTCCCACCACTACAGCAAGATTTTCCCTTTTCTTCCATTTTAAAGATGCAAACTGTCTAAAAGAACAGTCCCACCATTATAGGGATGTACTGAGATACTGAAGAAAGAAGCAGAAATGTGTAGATTTATTAGGGTTTGTTTTATGTATATATATACACACACATATACATACATACTTACATACATACATATATATATATATATATATAAATAAATATAAATAGATTAGATTAGATTTATTAGGGCTGGTTGGCAGCAGGAAGACAGTGGTAGATCTCCGCACCCACCTATAGGCCATGCCGGATATTATACAGAAACAGAACAAAGAGGGCATAGTGCCAGAGATGGCCCAGGGTCGTGTGCAAGTTTTCCCATGGGAGCTTAAGTTTTCTCTGGGACAGTTGTTGTAACAGAGCTGTTTTGCTATTTACAACAACCATGGGTCACACTCAGGCCCTGGTTCCCACCATATACTCCACCCATCATGACCTGCTCATACATTGTTTCCTATAGTTTCTTCACCAGTATTCCTTGAGTGGTACACAAGCAGTCTTACTCTCATGGAGGAAGCAGAGGAACAAATCAGTGAACTATGTTAGTGGTACAACTCACAACAGCAATACACGAGCAAGTAGGGAGAGAATTGCCACAATTGTTACAGTTTTCTTCCACCCAACTCCAAGGAGGCAAAGAGAGTCGATGGTGATTAGTGGGAGAACTGGATTTCTGAACTTGATTTATTACAGGGTGGCTAAATTCCTGAACTAAGTTCAGAGACAAAGAAACATTGGCTTAGGCAATTTTTACAACAGATTGGGGGTGATGCAGAATAGAATCAGTTACAAAATGGGATTAGAATAATTTGATTTTCTCAGTTTCCCTCTTTTTGTCAGTGAGAGACTTGTCACAATTTCCCCTGACCAGTTAATGTAAGAACAAGACTGATTAATCATAGCACAAGCCATAGTAAGAATATCTAAGACCAAGACTAAATTATAGAGGGTAAATTTATGTGACCCCAAGATATCTCAGTATATATCCATATACATCTGTGAAACAGAAAGCCAAAGTAATACAATAATAATGCCCATCAACATTAACTAATGTCAAGTCTCCTTGCATTTTAGTAACCCATTCCTAATGTCCATTTCAGCAACACATTTCATTTTGGGTTCAGATGGCCCACGTAGTTGTCTGGTCTCTGGAAACACCAAGTGTCTTGAACATTCCAGAACAGGTCCTATTCTCATGGTAGCACTGCAGGAGACTCCTTTTCAGTAGATTTGCTTTTCTGGTTCCAAGTTACTTGTAGAGATTCCTTAGATGTTCCTAATAAAATCTTTTACAAAACAGATCGCAACAAGTTAGCCTCTCAAATTTTAAAACTTCTTCAATTACTAGTTCATGTGGTGAAAACCAGCTCAAACTTTGTGGTTCTGATCTTATTAATAATAGAGCTGTAAGGTGAACATCAGATTAGGGACCCGTAGTTCACTTGAAATTTCAGAGAATTCATGTTTTCACATACCCCAGTAGAAATTGGCATATGTAATCATCTGATCTTATGGCTATCTCAAAATTTTCCCACTCCAGTTAATCCCATTTCCTTTAGGAGGATCAGATGCTATTAAGGATCTAATCCTATATCTGAAAATATAGGTAACAATGCTCTTGGTAGGTAGAGGCTTTCTACCTCCAGGTTCAATGGTTATACAAATGAATTTACTTACAAGAGGCTGACTTTATTCCACTTGTAACAAAAGACCTGAGATGGGCTGTGTAGATACACTAAGCAATTAATACCCAGTTGCCTATAAAGAACAGCATATATCAAGTGGGTTGCCAGTAGTAAAATATGTCCAGTTAACCATATTCAAATAGAATAGATATTACACAAAGATTACTCTCCACTAAGATGATTGATTGCAGTGAAAATCTGTTCCTTAAAACCAAAAAGAAAAGGTTTCTGACTTTAACCTCACAAATTAATAGATTTATATCTTTGTTTTACAAGAGCTTTTTATCTTTGTCCAATCATCCCCATAGCATTCTGAAAGAATATTTCAGGGACTTAACTATGTAACTTTTAACAGGCAAATGACAAGTCTGAGCACTAATTCACTTAGTTGGGATATAGAATGACCACTCATTCAGATTGAAAACAATAAGATCTTACATAATTTCATTGTGCTTCTGACCACCTTCCTTGATTATAGAAATTTGGTCTAAAAGGAAAAAGCAAAGGCATGATCATAACAGCATCAAAATTGGTTTCCTGACTTCCAGTGCCAAGATGGCAGAGTGAGAAAGGAATTCTTTGAAGCCCTCCCAAATTTCCCTCCAAACAACTTGAAAACCACCTCAGAACAGCAGGTGAGCAGCTTACCAGCATAGCAGGAAAGGTCTGTCTCACTGGGGTGGGAGGAGATAGAGGTAGAGAGCAGCTGCTGCAGCCAGCTTCACAACAGCGCTCCCTAGGCAAGTGAGCAGTGTGTTGGGTTCAGAGAGGCCTCCCGCTCAGCACAAGCCACCAGGGTAATCTTGACCCCATTGCTGGCTAGTAGTGAGGCCCTGTCCTGGGACTGGCCACAGCAAGACCCCACTCCTGGGACCTGCCCATAGAGAGTCCCTGTTTCCATAGCAACCCAGCAGCAGGGCCCCACCCCTGAGGCACACCAGCTACAAGATGCCTCCCCCCGGGCCAACCGGCAGAAAGACTCTGTTTCCATAGCAAACCAGCAGCAAGGCTCCAACCCTGGGGCAGGCCAGCAGCTAAACCCCACATGCAGGGAAAGTGAACAGGGAGGCTCCATCTCCAGTATGAGCCAGAAGGGAAGTCTACTTGTCCAGTGCAAACGAGCAGCTAGGCCTGAAGCCCAGTGAAAGCCAGCAATGGCCCTAAGCCCCAACACAAAAAGCTTAGGATAGTGCAGGACCAGAGCCCAACTCTCACATAAAAACACCAAGTCACAAAATAGGCAGAAAAAAATGAGCAAAAAAAAGAACTTGACTATGGAAAGTTACTATAGTGACAGGGAAGATCGAGGCACAAACTTAGAAGAGGACAATAGTGTCAAAATGGGTACATGTGAAGCCAAAGAAATATGTGATTTGGTCTCAGGCCTAAAAAGAACTGGAAGAGCTTAAAAAGAATTTTAAAAAGCAAATTAGAGAAGATAGAAGAAAAATTGGAAAAAGAAATAAGAACAACATGAAAGAATCATGAAAAAAGAGTCAATACATCCCACCCCAAAAAGGAAAAAGAGTCAATAGCATGGAAAAAGATGCAAAAATTTACCAAAGAAGATAACTCCCTAAAAAATAGAATTGGCCAAATGGATAAAGAAGTACAAAAGCTCACTAAAGAACATAATTCCTTAAAAAATTATAAAAACAAAATTTAAAAAAGGACAAAAAAATAGTAGAAGAAAATGTGAAAATAGATGCAGGAGAGATAATATAAGAATTATTGGACTACCTGAAAGCCATGATCAAAAAGAAAAAAAAAAAGCAAGGAGAAAGTGTTGCAAGCAGCCAAAAAGAAACAATTCAAATATCTTGGAGCTACAATCAGAATTTGGCAACACAGGATTTGGCAACTTCCATATTAAAGAACCAGAGGGCTTGCAATATGACATACTGGAAAGGTAAAAGAATTAGGATTACAACCAAGAATCACCTACCCAGCAAAACTGAATATAATCTTTCAGGGAAAAATGGGTATTAAATGAAATAGAGGACTTTCAAGAATCCCTAATTAAAAGACCAGATCTGAATAAAAAATTTGACCTCCAAATACTCAAGGGAAACATAAAAAAGTAAAGAAGAAACAGGAAGGAAAAAACATAAAAGATTCAATAAGGTCAAACTTTATATTTCTATGACAAGATAATATTTCTAATTCTTAACAACTTTGTAACTATAAGGGCAATTAGGACTATACACAGACAGAGGCTGAGGATATAAGATGACTTTAATGGGATGATATCCCTTCCCCCCCCAAAAAATAAAGGGATGAGAAAGATTTCACTGGAAGAAGAAGGAGGGGAAGATTGAGAGAGGGTAAATTCTATATAAAAGAGATTTGAAAGAGCTGTTATAATTGAGGGGAATGCGGGGAGGTGGCAGGCAAAGCATAAACCTTACTCTCATCAAAAATTGGCTGAAAGAGCGAATAACATACACACTCACTTGGATACAGAAATCTATTTTACCCTATAAGGAAGGATAAGATAAAAAGAATGGGGGTAATAGAAACAGGGCAGGGACTGATAAAAGAGAGGGTGGATTGGGGGAGGCAATGATCAGAAGTAAAACACTTGTGAGGAGGGAAAGGGTAAGGGTAAGAGAAGAGAGTGATAAACAAGGGAAAAAGAACATGGAGGGAAATGTACAGTTGTCATAGCTATACATGTGAGTGGGATGAATTCACCCATAAAACAGAAATGGATAGCATAATCCATTCTGGATTAAAAACCAGAATCCTACAGTATATTGTTTACAAGAAACACATTTGAAGTAGAGAGATACACACAGGGCAAAGGTAAGGGGCTAGAGCAGAATCTATTATGCTTCAGCTGAAGCAAAGAAAGCAAGGGTAGCAATCATGATCTCAGACAAAGCAAAAGCAAAAATAGATGTAATTAAAAGAGATAAGGAAGGAAACTATATCTTGCTGAAAGTTGTCATAAACAATGAAGTAATAGCATTACTAAACATATATGTACCAAATGATATAGAATATAAATTTTTTTTTTTGTTTTTTGGTGAGGCAATTGGGGTTAAGTGACTCGCCCAGGGTCACACAGCTAGTAAGTATCAAGTGTCTGAGGCTGGATTTGAACTCAGGTCCTCCTGACTCCAAGGCTGGAGCTTTATCCACTATGCCATCTAGCTGCCCCCTAGAATATAAGTTTTTGAAGAAGTTGAATGAATTACAGGAGGAAATAGACAATAAAACTATACTAGTGGGAGACCTCAACATTCCCTCTCAAAACTAGATAAATCTAACCAAAAAATAAACAAGAAAGAAGTTAAAAAAGTGAATAAAATCCTGGAAAAGTTAGATATGGTAGATCTCTGGAGAAAGTGAAAGAGAATAGAAAGGATATATATATCTTTTTCTCAGCAGCACATGGCACCTACACAAAAAATTAATCATGTGTTAGGACATAAAAACTTCACAACCAAATGCAGAAAAGCAGAAATAGTCAATACATCCTTTTCAGATCATAATGCAATAAAAATTACATTCATTAACTGTCAATGGAAAGATAGATAAAAAATTAATTGGAAACAAATAATAATCTAATCCTAAAAAATAACTGGGTCAAAGAAAAAATCAGAAATAATAATTTCATTAAAGAAAATGACAATGATGAGACAACATACCAAAATTTATGGGATGCAGCTAAAGCGGTATTTAAGAGATAATTTATACCTCTAATTGCTTATATCAATAAAATAGAGAAAGAGCAGATTAATGAATTGGACATGCAATTAAAAAAGCTAGAAGAAAGATTAAAAACCTCCAATTGAACATCAAATTGGAAATCTTGAAAATCAAAGAAGAGGTTAATAAAATTGAAAATAAGAAAACCATTGAACTAATAAATGGGGGGAAAAACAATAAAATAGATAAACCATTGGTTAATTTCATTAAAAAAAGGAAAGAAGAAAACCAAATTACTAGTATCAAAAATGAAAAGGGTGAATTCATGACCAATGAAGAAGAAATTAAGACAATTGTTAGGAGCTATTTTGCCCAATTTTAAGCCAATAGATTTGATGATCTAAATGAAATGGATGAATATCTATAAAAACATAAATTACCCAGATTAACAGAAGAGGAAATAGAATACTTAAATAAACCCATTTTAGAAAAAGGAATTGAACAAACCATCAATGAACTCCCTGAGAAAAAATCCCCAGGGCCAGATGGATTCACAAGTGAATTCTGCCAAACATTTAAAGAACAATTAATAACAATACTGTAGAAACTATTTGGAAAAATAGGCAAAGAAGGAGTCCTGCCAAATGTCTTTTGTGACACAAATATGGTACTGATACCTAAACCAGGAAGAGCCAAAACCAAAGAAAATTATAGACCAATTTCCTTAATGAATATTGATGCAAAAATTTTAAATAAAATACTAGCAAAGGGATTACATCAATATATCTCAAGGATCATACACTATGTCCAGGTGGGATTTATACCAGGAATGAAGGACTAGTTCAATAGTAGGAAAACCAAGAGAATAATTGACCATATTGATAACAAAACTGATGCAGAAAAAGCCTTTGACAAAATATAACACCCATTCCTATTAAAAACACCAGAAAACATAGGAATAAATGGAGCTTACCTTAAAATGACAAGTGATATTTATCTAAAACATTAGCAACCATTTTCTGTAATGTAATTATCTGTAATGTAAAGCTAGAAGCCTTCCCAGTACAATCAAGGGAGAAGCAAAGATGCCCATTATCCCCTCTATTATTCAATATCAGACTAGAAATGTTAACTATAGCAATAAAAGAAGAAAAAGAAATGGAAGGAATTAGAATAGACAACGAAGAAACGAAACTATCACTCTTTGCAGTTATGTTATACTTAGAATAGTATCCTTGAGAATCAATTAAAAAATGACTTGAAATTATTAACAACTTTAGCATAGTTGCAGTATACAAAATAAACCCACATAAATCATCAGCATTTTTATATATTACCAACAAAGTCCAGTAGTAAGAGATAGAAAGAGAAATTTTATTTAAAATAACTATAGATAATATAAAATACTTGGGAGTCTACTTACCAAGACAAACTCAGGAACAATATAAACACAACTACAAAACACTTCTCACAAATGAAGTCAGATCTGAACAAGTCCAAAGGACTAATGATGAAGCATACTATCTGCCTACCGAGAAATAGCTGATATTATTTGAATACAGACCGAAGCACTCTATTTTTTGCTTTCTTTCATTCATTTTGTTTTATTCAAGTCTTTTTATACAAAATGACTAATATGGAAATGTTTTACATAAATGCACATGTATAACCTATATTTGATTGCTTACCATCTCAGGAAGGGGAGAGGGGAAAAGGGGAGTGATAGAATTTGGAACTCAAAACTTAAAAAAAAGTTAAAAAAATTTTAACATATAATTGGGGGGAAATAAAATACATACTAAATTTTTAAAAAACTGGTCCCCCAGGCCTAAGGACACAGAATGACTCAGTACATTTGTATAAAAGAATAATGCAGCCTTAGCTTTCTCTGATTTCAGGTAAGAATCATAGTTGACAACCAATTATGTGGTAACAATTCCACCTCATAACCAGATTCAGGTTTAATCAGGTGGGAAACATTCCTGTTCCAAAGGAAGTAACACAATAGGGACATTGAGTTAAGAAGATTCTACCTCTGGCCATGCCAACATCATCCCCTCAATCTTTCCCCAGCTACAGATATCCATACCTGCAATTCAGGATCACACTCCTTTTGAGCCACTTGTGACATTCTCTCAAATGGTGTACTTTAAAAAGAAATCTCTTAAAGGTCTTTCTGTTATTAACCCCACAGATGTTCTTCCTCTTTTTTTTTTCTGGAAAAATTTCTTTTATTAACTGTCTTTTTTTTTTAAAATTAAGAACAAGTCTTTATTTATTACAATATTTCAGGAGAAAGAGAACTGCAGTTCAACTGAGACTGGACTTACCCCCTCAACACAAGGATCTTCACAAACAGGTTTTTAACACATGACAAAGAACCAAGACTTTCAACCAACACAATAGCTTCTAGAGAAAAACCAGTTACAAAACATAATCACAGGAAAGGGACAATGAAATGAAAGTGCCTTAATTCTGTTGAGTTACTTATGTAAGGCCCAGTATATGGAATTAGAACAGGAAAGCCCCCGGTTTCGAATGACATGAGGAAATCCTGAAACTTCTTGCTGCCTCCTCAAGGTAAAACTTCCTGCTTAATTATGACTTAGAACTTTTTTATATCTTTATTAATCAGCCTCAACCACAGTCCACAATAAGTATATAAAAACCGATTATATTTGTGCATTGAAACAGAGCAAACAAGAGCCATCAATGGGAGAATAAAAGGGGCTAATCATTACAGACTTGGATGAACAGTAGCCAGAAATGTCTTATTGCAGGGGCAAGAGGAGTTTCTTCTGGCCGCCTTCCTTTCCCTTGGTATGGCACCCTGGAAGAGATTGGGTCTACACTGGGATAGGTAGTATATTAAGCAGCTGGATCCAGTGCAAGATATGGCCCCAGCACTGCCATTCATTTCACACTTCCTCTGGATACAGGCTCTTTAGTGAGGTTTTGAAAGCAGAGGCCAGCCTCCCCCAGAAGAGTCCATTGAGCAAGTCCATCAGGCAGTCAAATGCAGTTGTAGTTTACAGTGAGGGGTAAAGGGATAACACAAATGGTATGTAAAAACTTAGTCTGTGCCATCAAGGAACTAATCTTGGGTTTTTGCTGAGGTTCAACTCCCCAATTGTCATTTCTGGAACAACTTCTGGAGCTGGTCTCATGTCCACCAAAAGACAAACACTAGAGGTTTAGTCCCCAAGGCAGACTTTATCTGATCATCAGCCAATGTGGATAAACCATAATTCTGTGCTCTTACTTTCAGTGACTTTCCTGTCAAAGTCCCCCAGATGAGTCCATTGAACAAGTCTGTCAAGATGCCAGATGCAAAGTTGGCAAAGGGAAGGAAAGCTCTGAGCTTTCTGTGGGCTGGGCTCCAAGTGCTTCAAGCCTTCAGAGGAGTCAGCCTTTTTCTAACTCTGTCGTTCTTGATTGCTGCAGAGTATTTATGTGCCTTTCTTGTATTTCTGTTGTCTGAGGTGTTTGCAAAGCAAATAATTTGTTCAGGTCTAGGCTTTTAAAAAAATAACATAAATCTTTTTTGTTTGTTTGTTTTTTGATTAGGCTCCAGTTTATAAGGTTTGTCACCTTGGGTTACATCTGGGACTCCTTTGCTCTCTGGAACATTTTGTTTTATTCCCCTCTCCCTGCCCACTACCATTTCTTGTTTGTACAGAATAGTATTGTGTTATTCAAATTTCTTTCCTTTATGTTTGAAAGTTGTTTGCAGAATTTGTTGTTTATCTATGGAATGATTAAATTTAACCACTACATGTCATGGAGTTTGTAGCATAGGGTTGGTCCCCCCCCCCCCCCCCCCCCCCCCGCGGAGGCAATCTCTAGATTCTTTCAACTAGCATTTTCTTTTCTATTTTAAGAGGTTCTTGGGGAGGGGCAGGCCCTGCCCCAACTCCTCCACCGCCCCCCTTTTCACCATCTGATAAGGATGCCTTTAATATTTCTGCCTTTCTGCATTGGATTGTGAGGTTTTTACGCCCTAGTACATGGTCAATTTTTGTGTATGTGCCATGTACCGCTGAGAAAAAAGTGTATTCCTTTCCATTGCCATTCAGTTTTCTCCAGAGGTCTATCATACCTACCTTTTCTAATGTTCTATTCACCTCCTTAACTTCTTTCTTGTTTATTTTGTGCTTAGATTTATCTAGTACAGAGAGGGGGAGGTTGAGGTCTCCCACTAGTATAGTTTTGCTGTCTATTTCTTCCTGTAACTCCCTGAACTTCTCCTCTAAGAATTTGGATGCTATACCATTTGGTGCATATGTGTTTAGTAATGATATTACTTCATTGTCTATGGTGCCTTTTAGCAGGATGTAGTTTCCTTCCTTATCTCTTTTGATAACATCTATTTTTGCTTTTTGCTTTGTCTGAGATCAGGATTGCTATCCCTGCTTTTTTTACTTCAGCTGAAGCATAATATATTCTGCTCCAGCTTTTTATCAATATTATTTATAATACTATTTGGAAACTTTTTCCTTATCTTTGACCTCTTTGGAGTATTGCTGGGTTCCAGTATTGAACAATTCATGTCAATTAATTTCTAGAATGGTTAAACCAATTCACAGTGTATTCTTAGTGTTCCTGTTGTCTTCCTGCAGCCATTCCAACATTAACTATTTTCATCTTTTATTATCTTTGCAAATTTGATGCTGAAGTAAAGAAGTTATTTTGATTTGCATTCTCTAATAGTGATAGAATTTTTACAAATAATTCTTGATAGTTTTTTTAAACTTCATATTCTTTGGCCTCTTGTATTTTGGGGAGTAGCTCTATTTCTTTTGTGTTTTTAGTTCCCTATGTTTCTCATAACTTTTTCAGAAATATTTGACACTAACTTTTCCCAACCTATAGTTTTCTTATTTGGCTGCATTGATTTTTGTGCAAAAGCCTCCTATATAATATAGTTCAAATTGTATATTTTGTCTTTTATGGTTACCTCTCTTTTTGGTTAATAATTACAGCCCTAGAAATGGTCTCCTCCTTGATCTTTTTAGAATCCGAGTCATTTTTTTTAATCCCCTAGCACTATAACTAATGGATATTTCCCAGAAATGTAGTTATTCGTTATTATAGAGAGAACTGAGATATTCAAATGAATCGTTGATCTCATTGATTTGGATATTCCCTCTAACAATGTATAGTGCAATTCATCCATACCAGCTTGTCTCATTTAACTCATTCATGCATTACATAAGTTCATCACAGGACACCTACTCAATGTGCTGGAGGGCTTCCTTACTTTTTCCTGACATTCAGAAGACACCAGTGGATCTCTTGAGATGCTTGCTGCCCACCTGCCTTCTCTCATCCTCACCAAATGACTGTCCCTGACCTTTTAGTCCTATTCTTCAAATTTCTCATTGATTATGTTGGCTTGCATACTCTGTGCACCCTTCATTACCTTCTGTGGATTTTTGCACTAAGCCGCTATGTGGCCTCTTTAGTTGTTAGGTAATTCCTTTTTATAAGTTTGATTTTTTTCATTTAAAATTCTATTTTCTAGTTTATGTATTTCACTTTTAATTTTAACTGCAATAACTTCCATACAAAAAATGAAATTGACCCTTTTCTCTTCTATCATCTTCTCTATCCCTTATTTAGCCATGAATTCTTCCCCATCCATAGATCTGAAAGATGATAATTTTCTTCTCTAATTTGTTACCTTTTAAGTCTTAAGCAATATATACATTTGGAGCTTATCTTGGTATATGGTATGAGATGTTGGTCTATACCTGTAAATTTCTATCAAATGTCTGGCAGAACAACCCCAATAACTAGAGTCTTTAGTTTTATTAGATAATCTATTCCACTGATCAACCTCTTGGTTTCTTAATTATTATCTAATTGTTTTGATGAGTACTATTTTGTAGCATAGTTTGAAACCTAGGTAGGCCACCTTTTGTTTTGATTTATTCTTTTTTATGTTTGATACTGGTCGTTTGGTTTTCCTCTTTGTTTTTAATCAAATTGACTGTTTTATCTATTTATTGTTGTGTTTCTGAAAAAAAAACACCTGGCTTTTTAAAAAAAAATTATTGGGTTATTTTGTTTTCATTGTTGTTAATCTCATCTTTGATATTCAGAGCTTCTATTTTTGTGTTTAATTGGGTTTATAAATTTTTTTGTTTTCTAGTTGTTTTTTAAGTTGAATTCCCTCTTTCTTGATCCATTCTTTTGCTGATTTTGATGATGGGAGCTAGACCCCAAAAAGGAAAAAACCCTGGACCACATGGCCAAATCTCTGGCATTTGCCTGAGGCTATAATCCCATCACCTGGCCTTTCATTGTGGTTACACCCAATCTCCCAATTCTGTTATCCTTAACCTAGCCTAGCCCTACCTCCCTATGGCCCCAGGCCATTTCCCACCCTTAATCCTAGCTAGTCTCCATTCTCCCTTGGCCACATGGTTCAGGTCCCAGGAGTTCTGTTCACCCCAGCTTACTGGCCACTTTCATTCAGATCTTCCTTAGACCCCTCCTCCAGTCACCCCAAACTACTTGGCCACTCCTAGATCCCTCCCACAGCCTTTCTGTATATAAGGTCCATCTAGTCTCCATTAAGATGCTCAGATTTTTATAATCTAGCCAAGGGCTCAGATTCTTAAAATCTAGCCACTGCTCAGATTGTTAAGATCTAGCCACTAGCTCACTAATGTTCAGACTCCTTAAGAGTTTGCCCAATATGATGGATGTTCTAATAAACCTTGTCTTTGGCTGAAAGGAGGCTTGGGTCCAATTCTTTCGGGCAGGACCCGTATGTTGTGATTTTGGAGTCCCAGCACCCTTAAACCTCTAAACCTCATCATTTTGGTCCATATGGAGAAACTACCTAACCCCAAGTTCTTCTCCAGCCAAGACTAGAAGGTATGTAAGCTCCCCCCCCCCCTTCTTGCTCTGCAGTTGGGATCGCTCTCCAAGCACCAAGGCTTGGAGGTACTTTTCAGGCAGACAGTTATGAAGCTGTCTTGCACTCAGCCTGATGCTCTCAGGCTGTTGGTCCACTGGGTCGGTTCAAGGCCATGGACCTGGGTACACCTTCTGCAGCATAGAGGACAAGGACAGATGCCCTATCTGGAAGTGTATACCCAATTCTGTCAATTCTCTGGGCCCTAGGGAATTGGGGAAAACTGCAGTTGCTTTTTGGTTCCCTGAGGCTTACTTACCCCCCCTCCCTCTACACCTCTGAATCCTGCTACATGGAGGTTGCAGGGAAAAGTTAGAACAGCTAAAAATATCTTGGCAGATTCTGGAGGTTTTGTGATTGATCGTTAAGGAGTTTTGAAGCTCCTCCTTACAATCCTGGTCACTCTTTTCTCCCACTCCCTTCCTTAAGTCAAGAGTGTATCTGTTAACCCCTCTCATAAGAGAAGAGAGTTTCATCCTTTACTCCTCACCTTTGATTTACTCCCCATCCCTCACCTGGGAAAGGAAGGAGGTGGGAGGGGCAACAGCGTGGACCCCCCTACCCCATCAATGACCTTGGGCCCTAGCGCAACCTTTGCCTGGAAGCATCACCCAGGTTCAGCATATCCTGCTCAAGGTGATGAAGCTGGCCTCTGAACTTGGGTAAGCATGCTCTTTTAAATTTGTAGTTTCTCATAAGCAACCCATTGTTAGATTCTTTCTAATCTATGTTGCTATCTTTTTCCATTGTATGGGAAAGTTCAGCCAACCCACTTTCACAATTATGATTTTCAGTTATTTGTTTCTCTTTTTTCCCATTTTCATGCTTTTCCCTTCCTTTCATTCCTCTTTCTCTTAAAGGAGAATAAGTAAAGATGCAAGCAAAGAGTGTGCCTGGAACCAATGCTCTATGCTTGATGAAATCTAGTTCTTCTCCCTTGTCCTTCTCCTCTTTCCTTTGCCCAGAGCTCAGTCACAGGTTCTTAACCTTTTCTTTTCTTTTAAACTCCTATTTGCAACCCATCCTACAAGGTTAGAGTTTGTTTTGCTTATGATTAATCCCTTCCTGAATCTACCCTGCCTCTTATTTCTCAGTTTTCCCTGTTTCCTCCTCTTTCCCTTTTATGTGAGGTGCATTTTCCTATTCAACTCTACATGTATATTCTCACCTCCTTTGACCAGTTCAGGTAATAGCTAACATTTATATGATGCCTACTATGGTCCAGGTACCATGCTAAACGCTTTACACATATTATCTTCTTTGCTCCTCCCAACACTGTTATTATCCCTATTTTACAGATGAGGAAACTAAGGCAAATAGAGGTTAAGTGACTTGCCCAGGGTCACACAGCTAGTGTCTGAGGCTGGATTTGAACTCAGGTCTTTGTGACTCCAGGCCCACTTCTGCTCTATCCATTGCCACAGAACTACCTCAATGGAAGTGAAGTTCAAGTATCACCTGCTTCTCTTTGACTCTCCTCCATGTTTGTGCACTCAGATTATGTGAGATAATTTCTCCCACTGTTCTTCCTTTTCCCCCAATTTATTTCTTCTCCACATCTTTATACCTTTTCCTTTCAAGATCATCAAAACATAATAAAACCACTCCCAGGCCTGCCCTTTGACTTATTTAACTCTCTCTGTGACCTCTGATGACCTTAGGGTTTTGAGGAGACACTTGTGTTATCTCCCCCTTTTAGAATGTAAACATTTAATATTTGTGTAATTCCTTCATGCTTACCAATGTATTTACTTTTCGAAGTTTCTCTTGACTCCTTTGCATTTCAAAGTCTTTCCTCAGCGCTAATCAAAAGTACTTGGAAGCCCCCTCTTTCATTAAAGGTCCATTTCCTCCCAGTAGGATTTTATGTTTTTGGTTGTGAACCTGTATCATTTGCTTTTGGAATATCATTCCATTTTCTCCACACATTTAGCAACTGCTAAATCTTATATTTTGGGCAGCTAGTTAGTACAATGAATAGAGTGCTGGCTTGATTCAAGAAGACCTGAGATCAAATCTGGCCTCATATACTAGCTGTGTGGCCCTAGGAAAGTCATTTAACCTTGTTTGCCTGGGTGGTTCCTCAGTACTTAAATTCTTGCTGTTTTTTTGTAATTTTTTTTTTTGACCTGGAAGTTCTAGCTTTGGGCTATGATGTTCCTGGGAGTTTTTGTTTTGGGGTTTCTTTAAAGAGGTACCTGATGGATTATTTCTGTTTTTACTTTGGAGCTTTTTCTTGGTCCTGTTGAAATGTACTGTATGGTTCAGAAAGTGCTACATTAACTCTAAATTCAAGAAAGGTCCAAGTGAATGTACTGTGGCTTGGGGGTAGGTTTTTTTTAGAAATATTATCAAAAGTAAATTGGCATTTTAAACATCTCCTGGTGGCTTTGCTCTGTAACAAGTCTCAGGACCCTTTCTACTATACACTCTTAAAAATTACTGAGGACAGCCAAAAGAGCTTTTAGTTATGGGAGTTTTATCTATCAATATTTACTGTGTTAGAAATGGAAATAACTAGTATTATTTTGAAAACAGTTTTGAAATCAAGGGCTTCCTAAAACCTAAAAGAGTCTCAAGGACCCCAGTGGTCCTTGCAACCATACTTTGAGAACCACTTCTCTACAGAAATTTCAGTCTTTGACAACTTAGAGATACTTTTTTTTAACCTCCTGAGGATCTGTGTGTTCAGGTGTAAGAAATAGCTTGTTTTTTTTTCCTTCTCAAAAAAAGGTGTTTTTTTTAAATTTGGAGCATTTAAAAATTTTAACATACGTATACTAGAGTTATCCCAAGCCAAGTGTTATTTCAGAAAACTGCCATCTGCCCCAAATTCTTCTATATGCATTTTTTAAAAAATCTCATTTTTATTTCTAACTTGTTTTTATGTCATATGATACAGGGGAAAGAATGCTAGCTCCAGAGGCAGAAAATCTGGCTTCAAACTCCACCTTCTCCCTGTGTGACCTTAGGCAAGTCATTTTGCTTTCTAGAGCTTCTGCTTCTATAAACTGAAGAAACTGGACTAAGTCCAGCTTCTAAAGCTCTTCCCAGCTTTGGCTCTTTTAGACTGTTTTCGGCAGTGAACACTACTCATGATTTCCTAGGACTGCATTGGGGCTAAGGTGTAAGAAACATTTGCGGGCAGGTACAAAGCAAGTGTGGTGGTTGTGGAGAATTTATGATCCCCCATCAAGAACTTCAGACTATAAACTTACCTTTGCCTATGCCATCATGATGCTGAACAGTTTTCTACTGTAATAATAATTACAACAATAATAAAATAGTGGCAATAATCATAACAACTCATTTATGTAGCACTTCAAAACACTTTGGATTTATCATCTCATTTTCATTTCATCAATCAATCAACATTTATTAAGTGCCTACTTAATATCTGTGCTAAGCTCTGGGGATACAGTGAAAATGAAGCAAGATAAAGTAAGCTGTCTTAACTAGTAGCCTGTTAACCAGAACTCCCTCTCAACTAGTATGGACACATTCTCCAATGCTTTAATAGATCTGGGATCTCATCAGTGTGGGTTTTTGTTCAGACATGATTCTTTGTGACCCCATATTTTCTTGGCAGAGATACTGGAGTGGTTTCCCATTTCCTTCTCCAGCTCATTTACAGATGAGGAAACTGAGGCAAAGAGGGTTAAGTAGTTTGCCCAAGGTCACAGCTATAGTGAGTGTCTTGAGTCCAGATTTGCACTGAGAAGATGAGTCTTCCTGACTTCAGGCCCAGAGAGTCTGAAATGTTGTGGCAAACTGACATGGGCCAGACTGGCTAGCCTTAATGACCTCAGCAGTTATGCCTAAGCAGAAGACAGCGGAAGGGAGAATCAACAACAGGTCTTAGACAATACAGAACAGTGCCAACTAAGGGACCACCATTCCATTCCATCCAAATATGCAAGAGAAGTCAGAGCCTGGCTCCAACAAAAAGTAGGGAAATGGTAAGAGAACACCTAGCTGCCCTTGATGAATATGTCACCTGGTCCAATTGAACTACATCCTCAAGTCCTGGAATATCTGAGAGAGGATCACTGAGCAACTGCTAGTGAGAGTTAAAAGATTTTGGAAAATAGAAGTTGCTATAAGATTAGAGATGGACAAACATCCTGATTTTCAAAAAAGGAAAGAGAAGAGAGTCTGTAAGTTGTAGGTAAGTGAATTTGATTTCAAATCCTGGCAAAATTCTGGAAAGGGTTATTAAAGAGATGGTTTTTGTTCAGTTGTTTTTCAGTCATATCCAACTCTACATGACCCCATTTGGGGTTTAATTGGCCAAGATACTGAAATGGTTTTCTATTTGCTTCTCCAACTCATTTTACTGATGAGGAAACTGAGGCAAACAGGATTAAGTGATTTGCCCAGGTTCACACAGTTTATAAGTGTCTGAGGCCAGATTTGAAAAGATGGTTGTCAAACATCTAAAAAGAAAAGCAATGATCACAAAGTCTTGCCAGACTAATCTCATTTCTTTTTTTTGATAGAATTACTAAACTAGTAGAAGAGGGACACATTGTGAATATAGGTTACCTAGATTTTAGCAAAGCTTTTGATAAAGTATCTCATGCTATTCTTTTTTTAATAGTATTTATTTTTCCAATTATGAAAGACAATTCTTAACATTCATTTTTACAAAATTTAAAATCCAAAATGTCTCCTTCCCTCTCTCCTCCCCTCCACTCCCCTCTTCATAAAACAGCAAGCAATTTAATATAGGTTGTATATGTGCAATCATGTAGAACATTTCCATATTTATCATGTTGTGAAAGAAGAAACAGACCAAAAGGGGGGAAAAAACCCATGAAAAACATAAAGTAAAAATACTATGCTTTGATTTGCATTCAGAATCTATCATTTCTTTCTCTGGATGTGGATAGCATCTTTCATCATGAGTCCTTTGGAATTGTCTTGGATCATTGCATTGCTGATGAGAGCTAAGTCATTCCTAGTTGATCATTACACAGTGTTCTGACTGTATACAATGTTCTCCTGGTTCTGCTCATTTCACTCATGCTATTCTTTTTTTTCCTTTTAACACGTGTTTTTAAAACTTTGAGTTACAAATTTTCTCCCTTCTTCCCTCTCCACTCACCCTCATCGAAAAGGCAAGCATCATGATACAGGTTATAGATGTGTAATCATGCAAAACACTTCCATAGTAGTCATGTTGTGAAAAACTAAGTATATTTCCCTTCATCCTATCCTACCACCCATTTATCCTATTCTCTCTTTTGATCCTGTCCCTCCTGAGAAGTGTTGGCTTTTGATTATCCCCTCCCCCAATCTCCCTTCCTCTCTATCAACCCCCTGCTCTCTTGTCCCTTTCCCCCCCTTATTTTTCTGTAGGGTAAGATAGATTTCCATACCCCATTGTGTATGTTATTCCCTCCTTAAGCCAAATCCTATGAGAATAAGATTCACTCATTCCCTCTCATCTTCCCCCATTTCCCTTCCACTGTAAAATCCATTTCTTGTCTGTTTCATGTGAGATAATTTACCCCATTCTACTTCTCTCTTTCTCCTTCTCCCAGTATAATCCTCTCTTATCCCTTAATTTTATTTTCCAGATATCACCCCTTCATCTTCAACTCACCCTGTGCCCTCTTTCTATGGATACATATCTGTAATTTTTTCCCCTCCTACTACCCTAATACTGACAAAGGACTCATGAGTTACAAATATTATCTTTCCCTGCAGGAATGTAAACAGTTCAACCTTAATAAGTCTCTTATGATTTCTCTTTCCTGTTTACCTCTTCATGTTTTACTTGAGTCTTGTATTTGAAAGTCAAATTTTATATTCAGCTCTGGTCTTTTCCACAGGAATGCTTGAAAGTCCCCTATTTCATTGAATAACCATTATTTTTACCCTGGAGGATTATACTCAGTTTTGCTGGATAGGTGATTCTTGGTTGCAATCCTATCTCCTTTGCCTTCCAGAATATCATACTCCATGCCCTCTGGTTCCTTAATGTAGAAGCTGCTAAATCTTGTGTTATCCTGATTGCGTTTCCACAATACTTGAATTGTTTCTTTCTGGCTGCTTGCAATATTTTCTCCTTGACCTGGGAATTCTGGCATTTGGCTACAATATTCCTAGAAGTTTTCCTTTGAGGATCTCTTTGAGGGGGTGATTGGTGGATTCTTTCAATTTCTATTTTGCCCTCTGGTTCTAAAATATCAGGACAGTTTTCCTTTATAATTTCTTGAAAGATGATGTCTAGGCCCTTTTTTTGATCATGGCTTTCAAATAGTCCAGTAATTTTTAAGTTCTCTCTCCTGAATCTATTCTCCATGTCAGTTGTTTTTCCAGTGATATATTTCACATTCTCTTCTATTTTTTCATTCTTTTGGATTAGTGTTACAGTGCCTTGATTTCTCAAATTGTCACTAGCTTCCAATTGCTCCATTCTAATTTTTAAGGAAGTATTTTCTTCAGTAAGCTTTTGGACTTCCTTTTCCATTTGGCCAATTTTGCTTTTTAGGGCATTCTTCTCCTCATTGGCTTTTTGGACCTCTTTTGCCATTTGGGTTAGGCTATTTTTTAAGGTGTTATTTTCTTCAGTATTTTTTTGGGTCTCCTTTAGCATCACTCTCAGTTTTTCCTCTACTTCTCTTACTTGCTTCTCAAAATCCTTTTTGAGCTCTTCCATGGCCTGGGACCAATTCATATTTTTCTTGGAGGCTTTGGATGTAGGAGCTTTGGCTTCATTGTCTTCTTCTGGTTGTATGTTTTGATCTTCTTTGTCACCAAAGTAAGATAATACAGTCTGACTCTTTTTGCACTGCTTGCTCATGATCCCAGCCAATTACTTGACTTATAAACTCTTTGTTAAGGTAGAATTCTGCTTCCAATGTGGAGAATGTACTGTCCCAAGTTTCAGGAATTTTGTGCAGCTGTTTTTAGAGCTACTTCTAGGGACCTGTAAATTTACAGTTCTTCCAAGGTGCTATGATCAAAGGGGAGGTGTTTACTCTTTTTCTGTCCTATGCCCTGGTCTATGAGTGACCACAAGCACTCTTTTCTGTCTTGGATCTGTGAGGAGATTTCCTTTCCACAGCTGCTACAAGCTCCACCACACCAGTGCTCCTCCTTGCCCCAAGACCCAGAACTTTGACCCAGATCCAAGCACTGGCAAAGCAAGAGAATCCTGCACCAGCAGAGAGATCCCTGCAATCCCCCTCTGACCAGCCACTCGATTCCCCCTCATTCAGTGGACCAGAAACTCAGGAGGCAGCCATCCCCTGGGGCCAAGCTCAGGGAATGGGGCTGGGACCCCATGCCTCTCTTTCACTGCAGAAACAGATCCTTCCCACAGACCTTCTAAGTTGTCTTTGGCTTTGGTGGGTTGAGAAGTCTGGAAACTACCACAGCTGCCTGAGATTCAGTCCTCTGAGGCCTGCTCCAGATTCACTGTGGACTGCTTGCCCATTCCAAACTGTGCTCCTCTGCCCGCCTGACGTGATATACCTTACTAATCAACCATCCAGGTTATCTTGGGCTGGAAATTTTTTTCACTCTGTCTTTTTGATTTGATTAGAGCCATTTTTAATAGGTATTTAGAGGGGTTTGGGGGAGAGATCAAGCAAGTCACTGCTTTTACTCCTCCATTTTGGCTCCTCCCCCACTCATGCTATTCTTATGGAGAAAAGGAAGTGATATGGATTAGAAGGTAACACAACAAGAAAGATTCAGAACTGGTTGAATGATGAGATTCACAGAATGATTGTTAATATTACAATGTCAACATGGCAGCATGGCTCCAATGTTGTACTCCATGGATCTATGCTTTGTTCTGTATCATTGAATGTTTCTAGCATGACTTAGATAAAGGCAAAGATAATCTGCTCGTCAGACTCCCAGATGACACAAAATAGAACACTGAATGACTGAAGCCAGATCAAAAGGGATCCTGATAGACTAGATTATAGGTATTGGCAAACTATGGTCAGAGGGCTAGATGTGGCCTTCTGCCTGTTTTTGTATGGACTCAAGCTAAGAATAGAGGCATATTTTAGAAGCATATTTAGCATGAAGAAAATGTGATTTGGGAGGAATATGATAGCTGCCTTTAAATATTTGAAAGGTTATTATGTGAAGGGGGATTAGACTTGGTCTGTTTGGAACCTGAGGATGATAGGTGGGAGTAGCAAAGAAGTCAATACATTGATGTCAGGACAAACTTCCTAATAATTCAAGGTAGAGGGCAGATAGATGGTACAGTGGAGAGAGCACTGGCCCTTGAGTCAGGAGTATCTGAGTTCAAATCTTGCCTCAGACACCTACGAGCTAGCTAGCTGTGTGACCCTGGGCAAGTCACTTTACTCCCATTACTTCAAATAAAAAAATAAGAATGATAATTCAAGCTGCACAAAAGTGGAATGAGCTGCCTCAAGGGGTACAGGGCCTTCCACTAGACGCTGGGCAACCACTTGGGTACATTATATTGCCAAACTCTGGGGTTCTGTAACTCAGACGAGAGGATTGATGGGTTCCATGATAACTACTTCCAAGTATTTAAAAGGTTGTCACATTGAAAAGGAACTAACTGGGGCAGCTAGATGATGCAGTGGATAGAGCACTGCCCTGGAGTCAGAAGGACCTGACTTCAAATTTGGCCTCAGACACTTACTAGCTATGTGACCCTAGATAAGTCACTTAACTCCTATTGCTTCCCCACCCCCCCCCCAAAAAAAGAAAGAAATTAATGTTATTTCTCTTGGCCTTAGAAAGTGAAACAAGTTTCATTGACTAGGAAATGCTAGTGAGTTGATGTCAGGAAATCCTTCCTAACAATTAGAATGCTTGAAAAATGAATTCTATAGTCTCAGGAGGTTGTCGATTCCCTGTTGATGGAGGTCTTCAAGCTGGGGTTGTATGATCCTCGTGTTGGGTATGTTATTGAATGTGGTGCAGTGCATAGGGCATTGGACTTGGAGTCAGGAAAACCTGAGTTCAAATCCTTCCTCAGACTGGCTGTGGTGACCCAAGCCACTCAACTTCTATCTGGCTCAGTTTCTTCATCTATAAAAAAAGATAATAACACTTACTTCCTAGAGGCATTGTTAAGGATAAAATGAGATATTTGTCAATCTGTTTGCTAATCTTTTTAAAAAAAATATTTATTTATTTTTAGTTTTCAACATTCATTTTTATAAGATTGTGAGTTCCAAATTTTTCCCCCTCCTTCTTCCCTCTCCCCAAGACAGCATGTAATCTGATAAAGGCTATACACGTACCATCATATTAAACATATTTCCATATTAGTCATGTTATAAAGGAGAATCAGAATCAAAGGGAGAAACCACAAGAGAGGAAAAAAAAGAGAGAGAAAATAGCATGCTTCCATCTGCATTCAGATTTCACAGTTCTTTCTCTGGATGTGGATGGCATTTTCCTCTTTAGTCTTTTGGAATTGTCTTAGATCATTGCATTGCTGAGAAGAGCTAAGTCTATCAAAGTTGATCATTACACAATGTGGCTGTTACTGTGTACAGTGTTCTCCTGGTTCTGCTCACTTCATTCAGCTTCATTCACTTTCTTCACTTCATTCATGTAAGTCTTTCCAAGTTTTTCTGAAATCTGTCTGCTCGTCATTTTTAAAAAAATTAATTTATTTTTAGTTTTGAACAATCACTTCCATAAGCTTTTGAGTTTTAAATTTTCTCCGCCTCCCTCCCCAAGACAGCACACAATCTGACATAGGCTATACATATACATTCCTATTAAACATATTTTCACATTAGTTATGTTGTAAGGAAGAAATTAGAACCAATAGGAGGAACCACCAGAAGGAGAAAACAAAGCACAACAGAAGAAAAAAAAATAGCAAATGGTATGTATGCTTAGATGTGCATTCAAACTCCACGGTTCTTTCTTTGGATGTGGATAGCATTTTCCCTCATGAGGCTTTTGGAGATGTCTTTGATGCTTGTATTGCTGAGAAGGGTTAAGTCTATCAATATTAGTCATCACACAAGGTGGCTGTTACTGTGTACAATGTTCTCCTGATTCTGCTCACTTAACTCAGCATCAGTCCATACAAGTCTTTCCAAGGTTTTTCTGAAGTTTTCTTGCTCATCATTTCTTATGGAAAAATAGTTTTCCATTGCTTTCATATACCACAACTTGTTCAGCCTTTCTGCAATTGATGAGTATCCCCTCAATTTCCAGTTCTTTGCTACCACAAAAAGAGCTGCTACAAATATTTTTGTACATGTGGGTCCTTTTCCTATTCTTTGGGATGCAGACCTAGAGGTAGTATTGCTGCATCAAAAGGTATGCACAGTTTTATAGTCCTTTGGGCATAGTTCCAAATTGCTCTCCAGAATGGTTGGATCAGTTCACAACTCCATCAACAATGCATTAGTGTTCCAATGTTCCCACATCTTCTCCAACATTTATCATTTTCCTGTTTTGTCATGTTAGCCAGTCTGATAGGTGTGATGTGGTACCTCAGAGTTGTTTTAATTTGCATTTTTCTGATCAGTAGTGATTTAGAGCATTTTTTCATATGACTACAGATAGATTTAATTTCTTCATCTGAAAACTGCCTGTTCATATCCTTTGACCATTTATCAATTGGAGAATGACTTGCATTCTTATAAATTTGACTCAGTTTTCTACGTATTTTAGAAATGAGACCTTTATCAAAGACACTGGCTGTAAAAATTGTTTCCAAGCTTTCTGCTTCCCTTCTAATCTTAGTTGCATTGGCTTTGTTCATGCAAAAACTTTTCAATTTAACATAATCAAAATTATCCATTTTGCATTTCATAATGTTCTCCATCTCTTGTTTGGTCATAAATTCTTCTGTTCTCCATAGATCTGACAGGTAAACTATCCCTTGCTCTCCTAATTTGCTTATAGTCTCACCCTTTATGGCTAAATCATGTACCCATTTTGACCTTATCTTGGTATATGGTGTAAAATGTTGGTCTATGCCTAGTTTCTGCTATACTATTTTCTAGTTTTCCCAGCAGTTTGTCAAATAGTGAATTCTTATCCCAGAAGCTGGAATCTTTGGGTTTATCAAACAGTAGATACTACTGTGTCTTGTGTACTTAACTTATTCCACTGATCCACCACTCTATTTCTTAGCCAGTACCAAGTATTTTTCATGATTGCTGCTTTATAATACAGTTTTAGATCTGGTACAGCTAAGCTACCTTCCCTTGTATTTCTTTTCATTAATTCCCTTGATATTCTGGACCTTTCGCTTTTCCAGATGAATTTTGTCATTGTTTTTTTCTACCTCTATAAAATAAGTTTTTGGTTGTTTGATTGGTATGGCACTGAATAAGTAAATTAATTTAGGTAGAATTGTCATTTTTATTATATTAGCTAAAAATATGGAATGCTTCATGAATTTGCATGTCATCCTTGCACAGCATCCATGCTAATCTTCTCTGTATCATTCCAATTTTAGTATAAGTGCTGTCAAGGCGAGCACCTCTTTGCTAATCTTAAAGAACTATATAAATGCTTTGTTGTTGATGTTCAGTTGTTTCAGTCATATCTGACTCTTCGTGACCTATTTTGGAGTTTTCTTGGCAAAGATACTAGAGCGGTTTGCCATTTCCTTCTCTAGCTCATTTTACAGATGAGGAAACTGAGGCAAACAGGGTGAAGTGACTTGTCCAGGATCTCTCAGCTAGTAAGGCTAGATTTGAACTCAGGTCTTCTTAACTCCAGACCTGGTGCTCTATCCACTGTGACACTCTGGCTACCTGTATATATATATATATGTATGTATGTATGTATGTATGTATGTATGTATGTATGTATATGTATATGTATATGTATATGTATATGTATATGTATATGTATATGTATATGTATATGTATATGTATATAGCCTGTATAACAACTGCATAGAACCAAGTCACAGTCAGAAGGAGGCAGGCACAACTGGAGAATGAAAAGGAAAAGGAAACCCCTGAGCTTGTAAACACTGGCCCCCAAGGAATTCAGGGGAACCATCTGCTTTGATGGAATCCAAGAATTACTGACACAGGTTTGGAGAAAATCTAGCTCAATTCTGTCATTCACAAATGAGGGAATTGAGGTCCAAAGGGAGTATGTGGTGGGGGTGGGGTGGGGAGTGAGCAATGCCTTCCTTTGTTTTATAGCTTCATATTAAAGGGAGAAATGAAGATGGATTGCTGGGTTTGTGGTTGTGGGTTTTTTTTCCCCCCAGCGGAGGAGTGAGGAGAGAGAGATGAGGGAGATAGGGAGAGCAGAGAGGACTGCAGGAAGAAAATAGCAAGAAAAAAAACCCACAAGGGGACAAGATAGCTTGGGGGTAGGGAGATTGTCTGGGGTCCAGAGAAGAAGAAAAAAGGTTAGAGGGAGAATATTCAAGAGGAGCAGCATGACCCAATGGAACGGACGACTGATCTGGAGTCAAAGGACCTGAGTTCAAATCCCACTTCTGCTGTTTGGGCAATGCCCTTAATTTCTCTGGGTCACAGTGTCTACATCTAGAAAATGAGGGGTTGGACTAGATGGCCTGTGAGGTCTAGTCTGAGTCTAAATGTGAATCAAAGTAGATTCAATGGAGGAGTGACATATGAGAGCTGCCTTTAAATATGTGAAGGGCTGTCATATGAGGAGGGATTATCTGTTTGGCTGGCTCAATTTAAGCTTGATGTCAGGACCAATCTCTGATGGAGAGGAATTAAGGGTGAGAAAAGACAAAGGAACCCCTCTCCCTCCATTTGCAATAAGTAAGAATAAGAGAGTCAGGATGTGTATGGAGAAGGCCAGAATTTGAAATAAGCAGAAGGAACATAAAGAAAGAAATCAAAGGGAAAAGGCACTCCAGAGGTTGTTATATAAAATTGATTCAAACCTCACCCCACCCCCAAGGGTTCTATAAACCCCATAGGAATACATGCCATATACATAGTATGCAGGGCAAAGTGCAAGCCAGGTTTGAGGAATAAGAGCTAAAAAATTATGCAACGAAAGGCATGAGAAAATGAGTCCATTGCATTTACAGGAACCATAACTGTATTGAGTGGATCTTTTTTTTTTTTTGAGACAATTTGGGTTAAATGGCTTGCATAGGGTCACACAGCTAGTAATGCGTCTCAGGCTGGATTTGATTTCAGGTCCTCCTGGCTCCAAGGCTAATGCTCTATAGGCTGTGCCACCTAGCTGCTCCTGGGATGGTCTTTTAAAATTTGTTTAGTGGGGATTAAGCCTAAGCCTGGGAGCACTGGTTTGGAGAGGTCTACCTTTATGGAAAGGCTTTAAGTATGGACTTAGATGGCATTCTGTGCTACCATCACTGGGAAGGCAGAGGAAATGACTGGTTTTTAGTGCAGGAAGCCTCCTCCTCCCTCTCCTGTCCTCCCTAAGCTTCTCACTCCCTAAGCTGTCTGTAGCTAGCCTAGAAAGGTAGAGCCAGCTTAGCACTGGGGAGAGTCTTAGGATATCGGGTTAAATACTGCAGAAAGGACTGAACAACAGGGAAGGACAGCCAGAGAGCCCAGTGAGACCTCTTAGTGGCCAAGCAACATAGCTTTGGGGAGTCTGGTCACATGTGTGACTTTCTGTGTATGTTCCCCTGTGGTTTAGTTGTTTTCAGTCATGTCCAACTCTTCATGATCCCATTTGGGGTTTTCTTTGGCAAAAATACTGGAGTGGTTTGCCATTTCCTTTTCCAGCTCATTTTACAAATGAGGAAACAGAGGCAAACAGAATTAAATAACTTGCCCAGGGTCACACAGCTAGTGTCTGTGGCTGGATTTGAATTCAAGGTTTCCTGACTCTGGACTTGGTATTCTTCAATGTGCCACCTAGCTGCCTAATGTTTTCCTATATATCCCTTTATAGAATTTCATGCAGTATTAAAGGTTGCTAGAGGGCAGCTAGAAGTGGCACAGTGGATAGAGTGCTTGGCTGGAGTCAAGAAGACTCATCTTCTTGAGTTCAAATTCATTCTCAGACACTTACTAACTGTGTGACCATGGGCAAGTCACTTAACCCTGTTTTCCTCAGTTTCCTCATCTATAAAATGAGCTAGAGAAGGAAATGGCAAACCACTCCAGTATCTCTGCCAAGAAAACACCAAATGGGGTCATAAGGAGTAGGACGTGATTGACAAAGCACTGAATAACAGAAGTCTTAGGACACAGCATGTTCCAGAGGGCCTGGGACAATGACGCTATGTCAAGAGGTCGAAGACGACTTCATCCATGTCACCTTCTGAGACCTCCCCCGTTTTCCCAATGGTTCATGTGTCAGGGGCCATGAGAACCTGGCAGTCTATCCCAAGGGCTCATTTAACAGGAGTGACAATCAGCTGTCCTTTGGCTACGCTTGCCATTCCTGTAACTCCCAAGTCTCCCACACCATCCAGGGCCATCTCCAGTTGTCCTCTTCTATATCTTGCCACTGAACCCAGATGGCTCCAGAGGAGAAAGTGAGGCTGGTACACAGCCCTTCCTCACTCAAATCCAATTCCCTTGCAAGTCATGACATCACCTTCCTAATGTCACGGTCCTCATTGAGAATGAAGGACAAGCAACAAGAAGAACAACCGTCCCTTCCCTGGCCACTACTCCCCTATGGGTGCTGTATCCTCCAACTAGAATATAAGCTCTTCCTCTTGTGCTTGTATCTCCAGTGCCTTCCTTACAGTGTTCAGTACATAGTAGGTGCTTTCTCCCAATTTATTACACATGCTGTGTTCACCTCCATCATTTCATTTGCTCCTGTAACATGGAAAATGTGATTATAGAACAAGAAGCCTCTGGTCAAAAACAAGATTATGGATCATGGGAGGGAGTTTGAAAAGTTGGAAGTGGTTCATCCAAGTGAGGCATTCACATGAAGGTGTTGGGACTCACAAGCTTTGTCCGTTCTACTCAGACACCCAAAATGACTGCTCTACATCCACATTCATAATCCCATGTCCATGTCAGCCTGACACTTAGGACTCTTGTCTGATGACAATGCCCCCAGCCCCATCGGCTTCTTTCAAATCTTATCAGACATTCCTCTGCTATTCTTCTCTCCAACAGTAGATGTCGCTAAAGCTGAAAGATTGGATTTTCAGTCCTGGGGGGGGGGAGGGGGGAAAGCCAGAAGAAGTCCATGGGAGTATAAGGCTGGGTCCAAGTTTATAGAATTAAAGACATAGAGCTGGAAGGGACTTCAGAGACCACCTAGTCCAATTCCCTTTTTATATGGATGAGGAGACTGAGACCCAGAGAAGCTGAATGACATGCTCTGTGTCAGACAGTAAACATCCCAGGAGGGATTTGAACCCATGTCTTCTGACAGCAGGACCAATTCAGTGCTCTTTCCACTGACCACATTGTCCCCTGTCTCCAGTTTACATGGTTAAAGAGCTAGTGACAGGAGAGCTACAGTTATGCCCACATTTATGCAGATGAATAGACTAAGATCCAGATGCAGGTTTTTTTTGGGGGGTGGGGGAGAAGGCAAATAGGGTTAAGTGACTTGTCCAAGGTCACACAGCTAGTAAATGTCAAGTATCTGAGGTCATATTTGAACTCAGGTCCTCCTGACTCCAAGGCAGGTGCTCTATCCATTGTAACACCTAGCTGTGCTGACAGAAAATCAAGTGGGAATAATTACCTAGAAGGGCTCCACCCAGGATAGGCGCAGAGGCATGGTATTGGTACTAGACTAGGGCAAGCTTCGATGTAGGAACTTGGTTACTAGTAACCCAGTAGAGGGGCAGCTAGGTAGTGCAGTGGATAGAGCACCGGCCTGGGAGTCAGGAGGACCTGAGTTCAAATCCAGCCTCAGACACTTGACACTTACTAGCTGTGTGACCCTGGGCAATTCACTTAACCCCATTGCCTAGCCAAAAAACAAAAACAAAAACTAGTAACCCAGTAGGGGACCAGAACAGTTCTTGAAAGGGTCACTGAGTAGAGGCTGTTCATCGGATCAGAGGTGTAGACAAAGAAGGGATCTCTGATGCTGTCCAGTACAATCCCCTCATCTTAGAAATGAGAAGCTGAGGCCCAGTGAAGTTAAAAAGTGACTTGCCTACGGTAATAGAAGTAGTAACAGGGGTAGGATCTGAAGTACTCTTTCTATTGTACCACATGGCCTCTATTGGCTATGTACATTAGCTTAGTTGATTTGTTCAGCTGCAAAAATGGCTGATTTTGCCTCTGGGTGACAAAAATTCCAGTGTCTTGATTCCTACATAGGGAAGGAGATAAGGAAGAAAAAAAGAAGGAAGGAAAGGAGGAGGGAAGAGGAAAGGAGGGAAGGAAGAAGGAAAAAAGGAGGGAAGGGAGGGAAGAAAGGGAGAAGGGAAGAAGAAAGTAGAGGAGGGAAGAAGGGAGGGAGAACGGAAGGAGAGAAGGAAGAGAGGAAGGAAAGAGGGAAAGGAAGGAGGGAGGAAAGGAAGGAAGGAGGGAAGGAAGAAAGAAAGGAGGGAAAGAGGAGAGGAAGGAAGGATAGAGGGCTGCTAGGTGGTACAATGGAAAGAGTGCTGAGCCTGAAGTCAGGAAGATTCATCTTCCTGAGTTCAAATCTGGCCTCAGACATTTACTACCTGTGTGACCCTGGGCAAGTCACTCAACCCTGTTTGCCTCAGTTGCTTCTTCTATAAAATGAGCTAGAGAAGGAAATGGCAAACCCCTCCAGTATCTCTGCCAAGAAAACCTCAAATGGGGTCATGAAGAGTCAGACATGACTGCAATAATCCAACAACAACATAAGAAGGAATGGAGAGAGGTAGGAATGAGAAAAGGAAGGAAAGGATGGTGAAAGGGAGGGAAAGAAGGGAAGGAAGGAGGAAGCACTTAATAAGTGCTTACTATGTTAACTATGAACTGTGCTAAGTTCATTTGATCCTCACAACAGCCCTGTGAGATAGGTTATTGTTATTATTCCTATTTTACAGATGAGGAAACAAGGCCCTCAGATAGTGCTCTATAAGCTGAGAAAAACCAGACCAACCCCAGGGGCTTAACCAACAGCACCCTGTCTTCTTATGGTCTCAGAAAACATAAGGGTGCCCTGCACTCTATTTTATATATCCCTGGACAGGTAGCTGTTTGCCAAACTATTTCACAACTATATAAGCATTACTGTGCAGAAAATCACGCCTATCCACATACTAGCGTCCCTCACCCAGCTTAAACCCCACTCTTCTGAGCAGCCTTCCTTAACCACTCCAGAAAAGGGAAACATCACTGGGGGCTCAAACCCTATAGCATTTATTATGTGTAACTGCACGCCAATGTATATTGTATCCTTCTCTAATTATTGCACATTTGTTCCTCTTGTACCAAACAGATTGTAAATGTCTTAGAGCTGAAGGGAACCCTAGGTCAGCTGGTTCTACTCCTTCCTTCTACAGATAAGGAATCTCAGGCCCTGTCTGAGGTCATATAGGTGCTAAGAAGAAGAGTCAGAATTCAAACCCACATGTAATATGCCACCCCCCCCCAAAAAAAATGAATCATTGGTAATTGCATTGAGAAGCATGGCATCTATAACTACAGAGAGGAGAGTCCTTTTATACTCTGTCCTGATCAAACCACATCTGGAGTGATTCAGAGACCATGAATGAATGAATGAATGAATGAAAAAAGCATCCTACGAAGCACTAACCATACATACGAAACATTGCAATAAGTGCCAATGATACACATAAAAAAGCAAGATGGTGCCTACTCTCAAGGAGTTCACATTCTAATGGGAGCAATAACACATACAGTAGGTTTCAGTTGGAAAAGTCCCATGGTCTTTAGGGTATGACAGCAAAATGGATGGTAATGCTCCTTCTTTAATGTCATTCTCACTGAAAAATCCTGTAATTTTGTGATGGTGAACCATTTGATTTGGGTGCCAAGGACTCTAGTGGCAATGATGTCCTTTTCTGGGTCTTCAGTAGCTGTGGCTGCAGAACCCAGTAGGGCAATTGTTGGGCTGCATGTCCTGGGTTGTATTGCAACCTAGGATGATGCTGGCAAGGCTGAGCTGAAATCTGGACCAATGGTTTGGGAGTTCCTGCCACTCTCAGGACCCTTGGACTTATTGGCCAGTTGGTCAACAGTCAGTGTTGGAGGTAGTTGTGGAAGGTGGGCTCTCTTCTCAGGGATTACTCTCCTGAGTAATTGCCCTGGTGCCTGAGCTGGAAGCAACGTTGGTGGCTTGAGAGACACTGTTCTCCCCAAAGCCCAAGAACTAGGAGTGTTTAGCAGATAGAAGGGAAAGACTTGGGGGGAATTGGTGACTATCTTCAAGTACATAAAGTGTTGCCATACAGACTAGGCATTAGATTTATGATTAGATAGAGCAAGGGGCAGCTAGGTGGTGCAGTGGATAGAGCTCTGACCTTGGAGTCAGGAGGACCAGAGTTCAGATCTGGCCTCAGATACTTGACACTTACTAGCTGTGTGACCCTGGGTGAGTCACTTAACCCTGATTGCCTCAGCAAAAACAAACCAAAAAGATTAGATAGAACATCATGATTTTAGAGCTAGAGGGAACCAGGGCCAGCTGGTTCTACTGCCTCCTTCTACAGAGAAGGACTCTCAGGCTGTGTCTAAGGTCATATAGGTACTAAGGTGAAGAGTCAGGATTCAAATCCACATCCTCCAGTGCTCTTTCCATAGTCACTGTTCTGTTTGGCTTTAAAGGGCAGAATTAGGGAGTGAAGGGAACAAGCATTTATTAAGCGCCTATATGCCAGGGGCAGCTAGATGGTGCAGTGGATAGAGTGCTGGGCTGGGAATCAGGAAGACTCATCTTTCTGAGTTCAAATCTGGCCTCAGACACTTCTATCTGTGTGACCCTGGGCAAGTCACTTAACCCTGTTTGCCTCAGTTTCCTCATCTGTAAAATGAATTGGAGAAGGCAATGACAAACCACTCCAGTATCTCTGCCAAGAAAACCCTAAAAGGGGTCACAAAGAGTTGTACACAACTGAAAACAACCTGACGATGTGCCAGGTACTGTGCTATGTGCTTTACAAATGTTATCTCATTTGAGCCTTACAACAAATCTTGAAGGTAGGTGCTATAATTATCCCCATTTTATTGTTGTTGTTCAGTCTTTTTTCAATCATGTCTGATTTTTCATGACCCCATTTGGGGTTTTCTTGGTAGAGATACTGGAATGGTTTGCCATTTTCTTCTTCAGTTTATTTTATAGATGATGAAACTGAAGGAAATGGGGTTGAGTGACTTTCCCAGGGTCATAACAGCTAGGAAGAGTCTGAGTGCACATTTGAATTCAGGAAGATGAGTCTTCTGATCTCAGGCTCAACACTCCATTCACTGGGCCGTCCAGCTACTCACCTCAATTTTACAATAGAGAAAATTGAGGCAGTGCTCAAGTGACTTGTACAGGGTCACACAGACAGTGTCTGAGGCTAGATTTGAACTCAGGTCTTCCTGACTCCAGGCTCAACAATCTACTCACTGCCTCACTTCACTGGCTCTTTAGGCATGACAGGTGGAAGCTTCAGAAGAACAGCTTTAGAACCAAAGAAAGGAAAAATTTCCTAATGATTAGAGCTGTCAAAAAAATAGAAAGGGCTGTCTGAGACACTCATGGATTCCTTTTCACTGGGAAAAGCAAGGACAGGTTTGAAGAGAGGATTCTTGTGCAGATCGAAACGGCCTCTGAGGTCCCATGTACCTTTTTGATTCTATGACTTGGGGAGATTTTTGCATCTTTTACTTGCTTGTTACAAAGGCAAAAATTGTGCTGGGTCCTCTCTAAATAAACATCAACTGATTAATGCCATGCTTTATTTGTATAAAACTTTTTGTACTTTAGAAAAAGCACATTCTCATTCATTATCTTCCTATATCCTTATGATCCCTGTGAGTCTAGTTTGCTAGGTAGTGATATTTCTATTCATAAATTGGGACATTGAGGCAGCATGGAACAACAGAAGAAGAAGTGATTCCAGAGTTGGAAAATCTGAATTCCTGAACAACCTCTGACACTGTGTGACCTTGTGAAAGTCACTGAATTACAGTAGGCCTCAATTTCCATATCTATAAAATGAGGAGATGGTTCTAGAAGGCCCCTAAGGTCCTTTCATCCCTAACCCTAACCCTAACCATGATTGTGACTTAATCCAAATCCTAAACTTAAGTGCACTTGAACTCTAGTCCTAAGATTAACCCTAATTGCACTCCAACCCAATTCCTAAACCTAACCCTAATACTAACCCTAACCCTAATTCCACTCTAAACATAACCCCTAACCCTTACGCTAATTACACTGTAACCCTAAACCTAACACTAAACCTAACCCTAACCCTGACCCTAACTCTAACGCTAACCCTAATTGCACTCCAGCCCTAATCCTAACTGAAATGCTAATTGCACTCTGATCCTAACCCTAACCCTAATACTAACCCTAACCCTAATGACACTCCAAACCTAACGCTAACCCTAACCTTAGGTGCACTCTAATTCTAACCTAAAACTAAACCTAACCCTAACCTTAACACTAACCCTAACAATAACCCTAATCCTAATTGGGCTTTATTCCTATACCTAACTCTAACCCTAATGCTAACCCTAATCCTAACTCTAATTGCACTCTACACCTAAACATAAAACTAAACCTAACCCTAACCCGAACCCTAATTGCACTCTGATCCTAACTATAAGCCTAACCCTAACCTTAACCCTAACTCTAATTACGCTCTGACCCTAACTGTAATCCTAAACCTAATCCTAACCCTAAACTTAACCCTAACCCTAACCATAACACTGAACCTAACCTTAACCCTAACCCTAAGTGAACTTGAACCCTAATCCTAACCCTAACCCTAATTGCACTCTAACCCTAACCCTACCTCTAACCCTAATACTAACCCTGACCATAACTCCACTCTAACCCTAATGCTAACCCTAACCCTAATTGCGTTCTAACCCTAAACGTAAGACTAAAGCTAACACTAACCTAACACTAACCATTTTTGTTGGAGACATCTCTCTACTGCTTCCTTTCCTCATAAACAAGAGAATTTCCTCTCCCCCCTTTGACCCCAACTTTTGGCTGCTGCTGCCTTCTCCTTCTGAGAACAGGAACTGAGGAGAGGCAACTCTGAGCTTCGGAGAATACTGGAAACCCTAAGGCCTGAAGCTGGGCAGGGAACAACCCCTCTCAGCTACAGACCTCTTCTCCCTGGCCCCAAGGCCCACGGTTCTTAAGTTGAGAAGCCAGGTGGGTGAAGGGCTTGTGGATGAGGAGATATTTTCAGCTGACTCTTAGCTCCTCTCATACCTCATCATGGTGGCTTCATTTGGACAGAGGCCCTTTACTGGCCCATGGTTGCTGGGGCTTTATTCAATCCTGCATTGCACATGAAAAATTACTCATCTCTGTAAGGAATAAGAACAGCGAAAGAGGGCTTTGGCTATCATTTCTTTTCATCCTCGAAGTCTCCAGCAGTCTCATTCCCTTTCAGGCCTTTCCCCTTCCCTTTCTTTCTCACCCTTCATCTTTTTCACCCTTATATCTTTGCTCTTCATACTTGCTGTCCTATAGGACTATAAGGAGGAAGTCCAGTAGGGTCAAAGGCCTCTCACCAGCCCCTCACCTGGCGCTTTGCACATGTAACACCCAGGGATCTTCCTCAGGGTAGTTCTCTGAGGATGACAGTGCAGGTAGGCATCACTTCTTCTGCCCTGGAGCTCCAACCACAGGCATGGCCCCATTTACTTCAAAGGGTGTCCCATAGAGGGGGGTGGGACAGGTATCACTCAGATAAGAGACAAAGAGAACTCTGCAAACTGGCTCCAGATGGGGGTGTGGAGGGTGGAGGGGGAGGGGCTTAAGCCCCCAAGTTTGGTTATCTCTCCTTCAGGGTGGATTGTCATTTCTTCCCTTCCTTGCAGGGCACTCCCTTACCCACCAGCCTGGCTCTGCATCCACCTTCAAAAATGGTGTCTCCCAAGTTGGCATTTTTAGCTAGATGGCAATAAACTTTTCAGGTACGTTCTGTCATCGGGTGGGCACAGGGCCCAGGGTAGTGCTGCTGCAGTGTACCTAGAAGACCTTCTTCATGCCTATGCAGGGGCAAGCTGGGCCAGGGTGGAGTAACTCTAGTACACTGTGTGCAGATGGGCGTATTATGGAAGTATCCCCAAGCACAGCTGAAGGGATGTGGGAGGATGCAGGAGCAGAATAGCAAGAAGCAGCTGCAGAGTTAGCAGGCTGGGAGGGGACTAGCTCTGGGAAAGGATGGCCTTGCAGGGTGAAGCCTTTGAATCCCTGTGCTGGGACCTTTACAAGTTGGCTCTTTGCAGCATTCCAGTGGTGCCTCAGAAACACCTGGCACTGCCTGACCACTGCTGCCTCCCTCTAGGACTTCTTTCTGTTAGTCAGGTCAGTGAGGCCTACCTGGGGCGTGGCACAATCTAACATCCACAGTCCTCAAAGTCAATTTACCCTTCAGCTTTGCCCTGTTCCTTTTCAGCTTTTTGAGATTTTTGTGCAATGAATCTTATGATAGACTCAGGTCAGGGCCAGGGGTGTGCTGGAACCAGCTGGAACCTGCTTCTGAGAGTCAGCTGCCAATTAGGGCTTCATTGAGTGTCTCCACTGAAGAAGATGATGGGAGAAGTGGTTTGTGTGTTCCTTGCCCTCCTCCAGAGCTGGTTGTTCAACATTTACAGCACATGCCAGCCCCATTCCTCTTGGCTTTTTAGGGAAATGGGTTGGCTCTGATTAGGAGTGGGACTTTCTTCCTGAGTATCTTTTAGGAGCTCTCCCCTCAGTAGTTCATACCTCTGATCACAACTGAATCTGGTGAGTTCATCTCTGCTAGTCTGAGGGTCCTGAGTTCCCAGGGACACTCCCTCCTTTGGGGTTCCAGTCCAGAATTTTCTGCCCAGTCTTCCAGGTCTCCAGGCCATGCTTGCAGTTTCTCTGTGGAGGAGCATGGCCAGGTTTCCAGGCTGCATCCAGGGCTGAGTCCAGGAGCCTGTACAGCAGGGGTGGGGAACCTGAGGCCCCCAAGCCACATGTGGCCTTCTAGGTACTTGGGTGCGACTTTTGGACCGAGTCCAAGTTTGAAAAATCAATCCTTTGCTGAAGGGGATTGGTTCTGTGAACTCTGGCCACACCAGAGGACGTAGTGGAACACATGTGTCCTCAAGGCCCACAGGTGGCCCAGCCCTGCCCTGGATTCTTGGGGTCACAGGCTAGGCCAATACTGACCAGCCTGCCTCAGCAGAGTTTAGTCCTGCAGCTCTTCCAAGTCCAAACTGAGAAGCATTGTAAGGACTTAGGCAAAAGAAGACTGCCTACTTCATGAGCACCATATTAACCTAGTTCTGATGGAGGCCTGATAGGGAGACACCTTCCAATGGACCTGTCAAAGGGCAGCATGACACCTTGCATAACAACATGAGTCCCTTTCAGAAAAGCCAAGTTTTCTCCTTCCACTTTATCCCAAGGGCTGTCCATACCAGCCCAGCTCTCCTTTTCTCGGGTACCCAGGGGCAGAGGGAGGAGGTGGGAAGGGGAAGAGTGGGCCCACCCTTTGGGTTATTTCATTTGCCACTCAGGGAGGGTGTCCCAGGAGCCTGGGGTGGAGAAAGGCAGGCGCTAACATCTAGTCCTTCACCCTGATGAAATCCAGGAGCTTTTGCACTCGGAAGAAGTTGCTCCTCTTTGTCTTGGGGATGCTGTTGCTTGTGGCTTCTCTGGCTTGTGGTGAGCCTTGTGGAGTAACCAGGGTGGCCACTCCAGATGGGTAGGAAGGACAAGAGCTTGGGGACAGGGCCGTCAAAGGAAAGTTTGGAAGACAGAGCTTTGAAGGGCAGCCTTTAGGGAGCTAAATGCATCCAAGCCCTGGGGAAAAAGACCCAGCCCACATATGGGCAAGCTCTCGAGCCTCAAATGTAAGAGTTCTGTCCTCTCTCTCCTTCTCCTCTCCAAACAATCCAGCAAACCTTTATTGTGCATCTTGTGTATGTGGCCCTCAGAGCCTCATGCTGCAAGGTCAGGGTGGCCATTCTGACCACCTTGAGCATATCAGGGGCAGGGAGGTGATTTATCTGTGCCCTTAGTGGTCACTGACCTGGCACCGGAGGGTGGGGGTTTGGTAGAGGAGCTGAGTCAGGAAGGAATCTGTTATCTAAGCAAAACACACAGCAGGTCTGGAAGGCTTTGACCCTTGTCATTGGTGAGAACAGAGAGGGCATTCCTCCCTGCATGATCCCAGAAGGGATCTTGGACAGGAGCCATGACATCCCTCAGCCCATACTGTGAGATCCAGTCCAGCTCGGGAATGAGGATACCACAAGCAGACATTCACCAGGGGCTGTCTGCAGTCAGCCTCTCTGTAGAGCATTCTGGTCCTCATTCAAAAGGGACAGGGCCATGTGTTGACCAGGCTTGGGACCACAAGCAGCACTTGTGGGTTCAATCTCCATGTCTTCTCCCCAGCTGAAACTTATCCCTCGCTTCTGCCATCATCCAAAAGTATTTCATGACTTTGGAAAGGATCATGAGAGAGGGAACCCTTTCCTGAAGGCTCTTGGGGTGGGAGTGGCTCCAGCTTTAGCCTTCCAGATCATGGGGCCCCTAGCGCATCTGCCTTCCTTGGGCTGGGATCCCAGCTCACATAGACGTGACACTGTCATACTGAGTCTGGATGGAGGTGCTCACCCTGGACTTCTTTGCCTTCTGGCACCTCAGCCTCTGCCTCAATTAGCCTTTCCTCCCATTTGCTAGGTGCTTGGTATTTCTACCCCTATGCACTACAGACCTTCCACCCTGCTATGCTCTCCTGGTGGGCAGCCAAGGGCAGCAGCAGGAGAGAGGACCATTGGGAATCAGCACGGTCCCTCTCATATTTCCAGGTGAGCGTCCAGCTGAGTGTCAGGAACGCTTTGTACAAGATGGCCAGACAACCCACTCACAATCTATTTCATTCCTCTCAACCCAGTGTGGGAGCTAGGATCAAAGTTCAAGCTTTGCCACTTGCTGGCTTTCAGACCTTGGACAACTCAATGTCCACCTCTCTAAGACTCAGCCTCATCGTTTTCCCCCCTTCCATTGAAATCAGTTGCCTCCCACAAAAGGCCTTCCCCAGCACCTTGTCACACAGTGGAGTGACCTTGGGAACCCGGGGAGTCTCCAAAAATTGGCCACCACAGCCCATACTTCTACACTTCACCAAGCTGGGAAGACAAGGCCATGTGCAGATCTTGTTGGGTGCCCACCAGCGGCTTATCCACCGGGGCAGTTAGGAGAGCTGATGCCCCGGCAGCGCTCCTCACCTTGAGGGCTCCCTCAGGCCATCTCTGTGAACTCCCAGCCCTCAGGTCTCCCCCCACTAATTTCCCTGTTGCTCTTTCAGGTGCCAGCCTCATCAGTAGCCGTTCATCAGAGACCTATGGCATCAGGACGGAGTGGTCTGGCCATTTCACTTTGTTTGGCATCCCCTTGTAGAGCTATTTCCAGTCCCCAAGAGTCATCCTCTAGGTAGCGCTGAACAAAGTTTCCCCAGCTTGCCTCTCTATGTCTCATCTCTCACCCTCCTCTGTGGAGGCTGGGCTCAGAAGGCAAAGCGGCCCTACGACCAGGACCTGTTCCATCTGCTGCCTCCTTTCATCTGCCTTGTCTTGTGCCCATAGCCAGATTTCTACCCTGGCAACTGCTGGGCATTCAGGGGCCACCAGGGCTTTGTCGTGGTGTGCTTGTCTGCACACATCCAGCTCACTGCCATCACCTTGGAGCAGGTGCCAAAAGCTCTGTCCCCAACCGGTGACATCCCCAATGCCCCAAATGACTTTGTCATCTTGGTGAGTACCTGAGCCTGACAGCTCTCCTTTCTAGAGTGGCGGAAAGTGGTTTCTTAACAGCAGCATTGCCAGCTGAGGAATGTGACGGTGTGCCCATTTTACACGTGTGACATTGAGGCTGGTCTCCTGACTCCAGGTGCAGCCCTTCTGCTCCTCCCCCTCTTCTTCAAGAGGAACCAGGAAAGGCCATGACAGCAGCCAGAACAGTCAAGATTACACTGCTACCATAAGGACCTTTTCGACAGCAAGTTGCCTCCCTGGCCACGTGTGCCATGGTAGAGCTGGTCTGGGACAGTGACCACCATCCCCTACATAGTCACCACTCAGGGCAGAATTGGAACATCCACCTAAGGAGGATTTGCGAGAAAAGAGGGAGCCAGAGCAGAAGGTGACAAATGGAGGGATGAGGGACACTTTAGGATCCAAATCCAGATACAGATGAAGAAATTGAAGCTCACATGTTTTAGTGGTTTGTGCCAAGCCATTCAGAGGCTTAGGGGAAGAAGCTGAGAGGGAGGCCAAGGGCTTGGAGGGCAAAAGTTCTGTCTATTGAGTTAGTGAGAGAGATGCTAGCAGGTGAGAGGATCAAGGAAGGCAACCTCATGGTGGCTTTTGTTTCTTGTCCTATCCCCTCCCCAACTTATCCTGCTGCTGCTGCATCCTCCACCCTGTCCTCCTCCGCCTCTTCCTCCTCCCCCACAGCCTCCCCACTCCTTTCCTTCCCTGCATTGATTGGGATTCACGTGCTACCAGCATGATATTTGTGCACAGCCCTCACATCCATTCATCTGACCCTCCATCCCCTCCCTTTGCTTTTTCTTCTGTACAGGGGCTAAATGAAGATTCTCAGGCAGACGGGGTGGCCCTCGGGCAGTTCACCTATGATAATGCTGGGGAGGCCATTCAGACCTTCCACTTGGAGGTATGGAGGGATGGTCCCACAGCAGTCCCCCAGTGACCCAGGAAGGCTGGTGATCTGGAAGGCAGGATCACTGGCCACAGGGCTGCTGTGGTTTTTCAGTGGCTGCAGTGGAAGCCAGGACCCCTCGGATCTGATAGGAAGCTGAGGGAAAACCTTGTGGCTTAATTGAGCCACTACTCTTTGAAGGAAGACTGGGGCACAAAGGCTGTGGGGGCAGGGCTTCCACCAAGGGATCTCAGGCCTTCCTGACCCCACTGTCTTCTTCCCACAGGACAACGACACAGCCCCATGCCAGCTGATAGAGCTGCGAATCATCAGCAACTGGGGTCATCCTGACTATACGTGCATTTCCCACTTCAGGGTCCATGGGAAGCCTGCCACTTAGCCCCGCCCCACCCTGGTGCCTTCACCCCTTCCTCCTTCAGCCACCAGAAAGCAGTTCCCTCACCTCCTCCTCCCTGCCCCCACTTAATGTTTTCTGGGCACTGTGCCTTGTGGGAGAGAGACAAAACCTCCATGGAGCCCTCTTGCCCTACCAGGCCTACTGATATGTGGATAAGACAACCGGCTGGGCCTTTGGTTCTGACAAGGCCAACAACCTGGATTTGGGGGAAGTTTTAACCCAAGATCACCTGGAGTGGCATTTAGAAACAGCTAGTCACCACGGGTTGTAGCCATGGCTAGTTGGCCCCTTGTATCCGCTGGGGCTTCATTTAAACTGCACTGGAGGGTTTCTAGTGTGTGGAAAGTCAGTATTGTTAGATAGAACATTAGTCATGGGTTAGATAAAGCTGAAAAAGAAGGGGGCTCAGAGTGCAGCCAGGGGCCATGGGGAGAGGGCCTTCCCTTATACTACTGCTACCAGGTTTCTCCTGCCTGCCTCAGGGGCCCAGAGACTCTGCTTTTCCACTTTATCCATGCCTTCTTCCACCTCCTGACCTGAAGCTCAGTCACTATGGTCTCTCCTTTGGGACCATCTGCTCCAGTGGTTATGGCTATGGTGGGGAGGAGACTGGCCAGGAGCCTGAGGAGAAGGGTCCTTCCCTGGCCTGTTGTAGGGTAGGCAGTGAGTCAAAGCTGCTCTCTGTCTCTGAGGTGCACCTGACGTGGCCCAGGTGCCTCTACAGGGAAACAGGGCATTGGAGGCTCATCAGGCTCTTGCTCCGAGCTCTGATTCTAGTTCCTTTTGAGCTTGGTTAGCATATGGGCAGGTATTAAGTTTATGGGGATAGCGTTTGGGTTGGGGGGAGGTTTTTGGAGTTAAGGCTGGTGTGGGAGAGGGAAGGCAAATTTTTTGGTCCACTGAACCTCAGATTATTATGCATATAGATACAGGTGTTTCTATTTGTACATAGATCTAGTTCAAGGTTCTTTTTTATCAGATAGAGCAGCTAAGGGCTTCATTCCTGGCTACCTCCCTGTAGGCCCAGGGTTAAATTCGCTGTAGTCCCAGATTTCTGGGGTGGGGCACCCATCAAGCACTGATGCCCACAATGGCATCACAGTCCTTTCTCCCTCTTACCGTCAGGAGGGAAGGCAGCGGTTCACACCACAGGTCTGTCTGCTGGTTCCTGAAGTCAGCAGAGAGGCTCACACTTCTGTAGGTCTCAGGGACCAGCAGCAGTAGGTGTGGGGGTGACCCCAGCTGCCCCTCAGCCCAATATGTTCCCTCTGCTTTTGTCCCCTCCCCAGGAAGCTGGCATTTGAGGAGCTCTACATAGGAACCTCCATATGGGGCCTTAGCTCTTTCCCATCACAAAGATTACCGTTGAATTCTCTAGTTTTATTTTGCAATAGATAGACTCTCATTCGTGCCTAGGAAAAAACAATTTTCTCTTGAATCTGTGTTTGCTTCCTATCTACTCCTCACAGGGAGGTTGCTGTTGAAGCCACCTACTTGAGTAGTGGGGGGAAAGGGGCAGGATTGTGGTGGAAACCACCCGTTCAAAGGGCACCTTCTCTTCTGCTGAGTGAGGCCTGGGGGTAGGGGGAGTGCACTGGGCAGCAGAGGGAGCCAAGCCCAAGCCCTGTCTTGGAGAACCAGAGATGGAGAAGGGGCCAGAGGACGCCCAAGGAGGTGGAGCAGTTGCCCTAGATCACGGGCAGCCACTGGCAAAGTCAGAATGGAAAGGGCCCCTGGGGCATCAGAGCCTTGATTCCCAGAGAAGAGCAGGCTGCTGGGAAACTGTTAGAAGGGAGCAAGTGCCTTGCAGATGGGAATTCCCCATCCCGAGGCCGGAATCTCAGTGTCACAGCATCCCCTCAGGATGCCCTGTTCCTTAGGCTGTTGAAAACAGTCTTCCTTCAGAGCAGAATTGGGGCCAGCCATGGCTTGACCATGCCGTCCCCCGAGATGTCTGTAGCAGAGGAAGACTGAGGAAGAAGGAACTCCATGGAGAGTAAAACAGAAATGGAAGGAGGCCTCCAGAAGCCGCTGGGTTTCCTGTCACCCCATCCAGAGGGGGCACAAGTAGGGCTGTGGGGCGCCAAGGGAGTCCCATCATGCTACAAAGGTTCTGAGCCCATATCTCTCTATACTTCCAAGCCAGATGAAAAGATTGCTTCTGGCCCTTCAGACACTCCCACTAATGTCAACTCCGAATAAATTGGGGTTCAATACAGTACTTTTTTGGCTGAGAGGTTGAGGTTAGGGAGAATGCCCTCTTCCCTTCCCTGTTCACTCATTTAATTTAACCCCTTAACTGTTTCCAAATCCACCTGGCATCTGTGACTCAGTCAAAGGCTTTCCTGAAATCTGAGCTCACTTGGCAGCATTTCTCTGATTTATGTGAAGATTAACTGCTCAGAAGGCTCTGTTTTACAAGGGCTCTCTGATCCTGGCGGCATAAGCAACAAATGCATCTTTTTGTCCCTTGCATTGCTGCTCTGTACCGTGCAAGCAAACCACTCCATTTACCTGAGGAGGAGAAGTGCTCAGAGTCTGATCAAACACTTGTCCCACTGAGGTTGCGAATGCCTTTCTTCATGAGGCAGTTCCCACCTCCATCATGAACCAATGCACCTTCTATAAAGTACTGAATGGGAAGTGAGGGTAATAGACCTCTGCCTCCTAAAAGACAATGGCAGAAGGATTGCAAGCTAACCTAGTTCCCACTGTTATCCCAAGACAATCCACTCCATCTAGTAGGCCTTCGTGGGTCTTCAATGCAGAGATCCTATAGGCCTGGGGGGGGGGGGTTATCCCAGGTTAGCAGGCGTCATCTACATGAAACTCCAGAGAAGGAGACTGACAATAACAGTCACCTAGGTGGGAGGAGAACCAGGTGAGGGTGGAGTCAAAAAAATCAGGAGAGAAAAGAATGTGAAGGAGAAGAGGGCCCTGGGCTGCATCCTGGCCTAGCTTCTTTTCTTTTCCATTCTACTTTACTTGGTGATCTCATCAGCTACCATGGACTTCATGACCCTCTCTATGCTGATGATTCTCACATCTACCTATTCAGCCTGAATCTGTTTGTTGACCTTCAGTCTTTTATCTCCAGTTGCTCTCTGAATGTCAGAAACTGGATGTCCAATAGACATCTCCAGCTCAACATATCCAAAACAGATGTCATTATCTTCCTGCTAAACTCCCCCCTCTTACCTTCCCTATTACTATGGAGGGCACTACCATCTTCCAGGCCCTCCAAACTTGGCTTCATCCTGGACTGCTAATATCTCTCAACTCCCCACATCCAACCTCTTGCCAAGGATTGTCCAGTTTACCTCTACATAATTTCTTGCACATTTTAACTTGGCAGCACCTCTTGCCAGTTTCCCTCTGCAGCATCTGTCAAAAACCATACTCTCTCTCCTCTGATGTTGCTCCTCCCCTAGTCCAAGACTCATCACGTCACATCTGCACAACATAATCCTGGATCTGCCTAAACCTAACCCTAAACCTGATACTAACCCTGGCCCTAATTCCACTCTAACCCTAACCCTAACCGTAACCCTAACTGCGCTTCAGCCCTGACCATAATTGTAACGCTAATTGCACTCTGATCCTAACCCTAACCCTAATAATTCCACTCTAAACTTAAAGGTAACCCTAACCTTATTGTGCTCTAACCCTAAACCAAACACTAACCCTGACCCTAATTGCTATCTAATCCTAACACTAAACCTAATCCTAACAATACCCTTAATCCTAATATGGCTCTAATCTTATATCTAATGCCAATCCTAACTCGAATCCCAATCCTAACTCTAATTACACTCTACCCCTAAACATAAACCTAACCCTAATCCTAATTACTCTCTAATCCTAACCCTAAACCTAACCGTAACAATAACCTTAATTCTAATTGTGCTTTATTCCTATACCTAATGCTAACTCTAAGGCTAATCTTAACCTTAAATTTAATTGAAATTTACTCCTAACCATAAACCTAAACCTAACTCTAACCCTAACCCTAATTGCTCTCTAACCCTAAACCCAGCCCGACCACTAAATTTAATAATAACCCTCAACCTAATCGGTGTCTAATCCTATATCTACCTCTAAACCTAATGCTAACCCTAATGATAACCCTACCTCTAATTGCACTCTAACCCTAAAACTAATCCCAACCAAAATTATACTCGAACCCTACATCTAACCTTGACCCTAACCCTTACTCTCATTGAACTGTAACAGTAACCCTAAACCTAATTCTAAAACTACTCCTAACACTAATTTCTCACCCTAACCCTAACCCTGAATCTAACCTTAACCCTACCCCTAACCCTAAGTGCGCTTGAACCCTAACATTAACCCTAACTTTAATTGCACTCTACCATAAATATAAACCTGAAGCTAAACATAACCATAACCCTACTTGCACTCTGAGCCTAAGCTTAACCTTAGCCCTAGCCTTAACCCCAACTCTGAGTGTGCTCTAATCCTAACACTAACCCTTACCCTAATCCTAAACCTAACACCAACCCTAACCCTAACCCTAAACCTAGTCCTAACCATAATACTACCCTTAACCATAATTCCACTCTAACCTTAACCCTAACACTAAACCAAATTGCGCTCTCACTCTAATCCTAACACTAACCCTAACCCTGAACCAAACCCTAACCATAAACCTAACAATAACCTTAATCCTAACTGAGCAATATTCCTATACATAAAGCTAACCCTAATGCTTACACTAACCCTAACTCTAATTGCACTCTAGCCCTAAACGTAAACCTAAACCAAACCCTAAGTCTAACCCTACTTGCACTCTGATCCTAACCCTAACCCTAACCATATCCCTAACCCTAACCATAACAATTATCCTGATTGGGCTCTAATCTTATCCCTAACGCTGACCCTAACAATAAGCCTAAGGCTAACCCTAACCCTAAACCAAAAACTAACACTGATCTTGAACCTAATCTTAACCGTAACCCTGATTTTACTCTAACCCTTACCCGAACCCTAATACTAAAGCTAATAATAATTCTGCTCTAACACTATTCGTAACACTACCCTTAACCCTAACCCTAACCCTAACTGCGCTCTAACCCTAAACCTATCCCTAACCTTAACGTTAATAATACCCTTAATGCTAATCGGTCTCTAATCCTATACCTAACGCTAACCCTAATGCGAACCCTAACCCTAACCCTAATTGAACTCTACTCCTAAACATATACCTAAAACTAACCCTAAGTCTAATTGCACTCTAACCCTAACCATAACCATAACCCTAAGTGCACTTGAACCCTAGTCCTCAACTTAACCCTAATTGCACTCTAAGACTAACCTTAACCCTAATACTAAATTAACCGTAATTCCACTCTAACCCTAACCCTAATTGAGCTAGAACCTAACCATAACCCTGACATTACCCCTAACCCTGACCCTAACCCTAACCATAACACTAATTGCACTCTGATCCTTACTCTCATACTAACCCTAATTCCACTCTAACCTTAACCATAAACCTAACATTATTTCGCTCTAACGCTAACCCTAACGATAACGCTAACAGTAACCCTAACCCTAACTCTAATTGCACTCTACCATTAACATAATACTAAACGTAACCCTAACCATAACCTTAATAGCACTCTAATCCTAACCATAACCCTAACCCTGACCCTAATCCGAACAATAACCCTAATCCTAATTGGGCTCTGATATTATACCTAACGCTAACCCTAACCCTAACCCTAACCCTAATCCTAACCTTAACACTAACCATAAGCCTAAACCTAAGCCTAAACCTAAACATAACACTGACCTGAAATCTAATCTTAACCTTAACCCTAATTCCACGATAACCCTAACGCTAACCCTGATCCTAATTGCACTCTAACCTGAAACCTAACCCTAACCCTAACAATAAACACAATCCTAATTAGTCTTTATTCCTATACCTAAAGCTAACCCTAAAACTAACTGGAATTAAATTCTATTCCTAACCATAAACCTAAACATAACCCTAACCTTAAACCTAATTGCACTCTGATCCTAACACTGACTCTAACCCTAACCTTAACCCTGACCCTAAACCTAACCCTATCTCTAATTGAACTCAAACCCTAACACTAGCCCTAACCCTAATCCAAAACTAACCCCACCCTAACCGTAACTGTAACCGTAATCCTAATCCTAACCCTAACTGTAACTCTAACCCTAATTGCATTCTAACCCTAAACCCTACTCCAAAACTGATTGCCCACTAACCCTAAAATTAATCCCAACTCTAATTCCAATCTAACTCTAAACCTAAACTTGACCCTAACCCTTACTCTCATGGCGCTCTAAACCTCACCCTAACCCTAACCCTTAAAGTACTCCTAACACTAATTTCTCACCCTAAACCTAACCATGAACCTAACCTTAACACTAACCATAACCCAAATCCTAACCTTAACCCTAATTGGACTCTAAACCTAACCCTAAATCTAAACCTAATACTAACCCTAATCATATATGCCCTCTAACCCTAAACCTAACCCTCACCCTCACCCTCACCCCAAAAGTACTCGTAACACTAATTTCTCACCCTAGTCTTAACACTGAAGTTAACCTTCACCCTAACCCTAACCGAAATCCTAATCTTAACCCTAATTGGACTCTAAACCTAACCCTAAATCTAAACGTAATACTAACCCAAACCAGATATGCCGACTCACCCTAACCCTAAGCCTAACCCTAAGAATAACCTTAATCCTAAATGGGCTCTATTCCTATACCTAATGCCAACCCTTAACGCTTACCCTAACCCTACGTGTAATTGCATTCTACCCCTAAACATAAACCTCAGCCTAACCCTAACCCTAACACTAATTGCACTATCAACCTAACACTAACCCTAACACTAACCCGAACAATATCCCTAATCCTAATTGGGATCTAATCTTATACCTAACGCTAACCCTAACACTAACCCTAACCCTAACTATAACCCTTAACCTAACCCTAAAGCTAAACCTAACACTGACCTTAAACATAATTATAACCTTAACCCTAATTCCAAGCTCACCATAACTTGAACCCTAACGCTAACCCAGACACTGATTGCGCTGTAACCTGAAACCTACCACTAACTCTAACCCTAACCATAAAAATAAACCTAATCCTAATTGGGCTTTATTCCTATATCTAACGCTAACTCTAGTGCTAACCCTAACCCTAAATCTAATTGAAAATTACTCCTTAACCTAACCCTAACCCTAACTGCACTCTGATCCTAAAACTGACCCTAACCCTAACCTTAACCCTGACCCTGACGCTAATTGCACTCTACCCCTAAACATAAACTTAAACCTAACACTAACCCTAACCCTAATTGCACTCTGCCACTAAACATCAACCTAAACCTAACTATAACCCTAACCTTAAATGCTCTCTAATCCTACCCCTAAGCCTAACTATAACCTAAAGCAAACCCTAACCCTAACTGGACTCTGATCCTAACCCTGACCCTAACCCTAACCCTGACGCTAATTACGCTCTGACGCTAGCCCTAACCCTAACCCTGACCCCTAATTCTAACCTTAACGCTAACTGTACGCTAAACCTAAACCTAAAGCTAAAGCTAATCCTAAGCCTAACCCTAACTGCCATCTAAGCCTAACACTAATCCTAACCCTAACCATAACACTGAACCTAACCTTAACTCAACCCTAACCTTGAACCTAATCCTAAACCTAACGCTTACCCTAACCCTAAATCTAACCCGAACCCTAATTCCATTCTAACTCTCTCCCTGGCACTATCCTTAACCCGAACCCTAATTGTACTCTCATCCTAAGCTTAACCTCAACCCTAACCCTGACTCGAATTATGCTCCAACCCTAACACTATCCCTTACCCTAATCCTAACCCTAACCCAAAGCCTAACTGTAAGAATAACCTTAATCCTACATGGGCTCTATTCCTATACCTCACTCGAACCCTAACACTGAGCCTAGCCCTAACTCTAATTGCACTCTAAATCTAAACCTAAACCTAACCCTGACCCAAAATTGCACTCTAATCCTAACCCTGACCCGAACACTAACCCTGACAATAACCCTACTGCAAATTGGGATCTAATCTTATAGCTAACCCTAACACTAACACTTACCCTAACCTTCACCCTAAACCTAACACTATCCCTAAACCTAACCCTAAAGCTAAATCTAACACTGACCTTAAACCTAATTTTCACCCTAATTCAAAGCTCACCCTAACTTTAACCCTAACGCTAACCCTGACTGTACTCTGATCCTAAGCTTAACCTTAACCCTAATCCTAACTCTAATTACGCTCTAATCCTAACATTGAAATTTAGCCTAATCCTAACCCTAATAATAACCCTAACCCTAATTCCACTCTAACCCTAATCCTAAAACTAAACCAAATTGCGCTCTAACTCTAAACCTAACACTAACCCGAACCTAACGCAAACCCTAACCCTAACTGGACTCTGACCCTAACCCTGAACCTAACCTTAACCTTAACCCTAACCCTGACTTTAATGGTGCTCTGACGCTAGCCCTAACCCTAACCCTGACCCCTAATTCTAACCTTAACGCTAATTGCACTCTAAACCTAAACCTAAATCTAAAGCTAATCCTAAGCCTAACCCTAACTGCCATCTAAACCTAGCACTAATCCTAACCCTAACACTAACCCTAACCCTAACCCTAACCCTAACTGGAAGAATAACCTGAATCCTACATGGGCTCTATTCCTATACCTAACGCAAACTCTAACACTTACCCTAGCCCTAACTCTAATCGCACTCTAAACCTAAACCTAAACCTAACCCTCACCCTAATGGCACTCTAATCCTAACCCTCACCCTAACACTAACCCTGACAATAACCCTACTCCAAATTGGGATCTAATCTTATACCTAATGCTAACCCTAAGCCTAACACTAAGCCTAACCTTCACCCTAAACCTAACCCTAAAGCTAAACTTAACACTGACCTTAAACCTAATTGTAACCATAATTTCAAGCTCACCCTAACTTTATCCCTAACGCTAACCGTGACTGTACTCTGATCCTAAGCTTAACCTTAACCCTAACTCTAATTACGCTCTAACCCTAACATTGAAACTTAGCCTAATCCTAACCCTAATAATAACCTTAACATAACCTTAACCCTAATAATAGCACTAACCCTAATTCCACTCTAAACCTACTCCTAACACTAAATCAAATTGCGCTCTAACTCTAAACCTAACACTAACCCTAACCTAACGCATACCCTAATCCTAAGTGGACTCTGCTAATAACCCTGAACCTAACCCTAACCTTAACCCTAACCCTGACTATAATTATGCTCTGACTCTAGACCCTAACCCCGACCCTAAGAGCACTTGAACCCTAATTCTAACCTTAACGCTAATTGGACTCTAAACCTAAACCTGAATCTAAACCTAAGCCTAACCCTGACTACCGTCTAAACCAAAAACTAACACTAATCCTAACCCTAACCCTAACACTGAACCTAACCTTAAATCAACCCTAACCCTGAACCTCATCCTAAACCTAACGCTTACCCTAACCCTAAAGCTAGCCCAAACCCTAATTCCATTCTAACTCTATAACTAGGACTATCCTTAAGCCTAACTCCAACCCTAATCCTAAACCTAACTGGACTGTGATCCTAACCCTTACACTAACCCTAAGCTTAACCCTAACCCTTACCGTGAACCTAACAATAACTCTAACCCTAACCGTAACCCGGAACCTAACCTTAACTCAACCCTCACCTTGAATCTTATCCTAAACTTAACCTTTGCCCTAATCCTAAAACTAATGCTAACCGTAATTCCATTCTAACTCTATCTCTGGCACTATGCTTAACCCTCAACCTAATTGTACTCTGATCCTAAGCTTAACCTTAACCCTAACGCTGACTCTAATTATGCTCTAACCCTAACACTATCCCTTACCCTAATCCTAACTCTGAACCTAACCCTAATAGTAATGCTAACCCTAATACTAAATCAAATTGCGTTCTAACTCTAAACCTAACCCTAACCCTAACCTAACCCAAACCCTAACCCTAACCCTACCTGGACTCTGATGCTAACGCTGACGCTAACCCTAAGCTTAACCCTAACCCTTACCCTGAACCTAACCCTAACTCTAACCCTAACCAGAACACTGAACCTAACCTTAACTCAACCCTAACCTTGAACCTAATACTAAACCTAACCTTAACCCTAACCCTAAATGCACTAAAACCCTAATCCTATCCTTAACCCTGACTGGACTCTAAACCTACCCTTACATCGAAACCTCATAATTACCCTAATACTAACTACCGACTAACCCTAAACCTAACACTGAACCCTAACCCTAACCATAACACTGAACCTAAACTGAACCCTAAACCTATCCTAGAACCTAAACCTACACCTAATCCTTACCCTAACCCTAATACTAACCCTAGCTATAATTCCACTAACCTTGATCCTAACCCTAAGCTAACTGCCGTCTAACCCTAAACCTAACACTAACAAGAACACTCATACTGAACCTAACCCTTACCTAAAACCTAAACCTAATCCTTACCCTAACCCTAATTGCACTCTGATCCTAAACCTGACCGTCACACTAACCTGAATCCAGCCCTAAGCTAACTGCTGACTAACCCTAAACCTAACACTAACCGTAACTCTAATTGCACTCTACCCCTAACCCTAACCTAACACTAATCCTAATCGCACTCTAATCCTAACCCTAACCTAATCCTAACTGGGTTCTAATCTTATACCTAACACTAACCCTAAACCTAACCTTCACCCTAACAATAAGTGTAACCCTAACCCTAACCCTAACACTGACCTTAAGCCTACTCTTAACCCTAACCCTAATTCCATTCTAACCCTAACTCTAGCCCTAACCCTAATTGGGCTCTAAGATGAAACAAAACACTCAATGGAACTCTAACCTTAACAATCAAACTAATCCTAATTTGGCTTTATTCTTATACCTAACCCTAACCCTAACCTCATCCTAACCCTAACCCTAACCCCTAATATAAACCTAACCCTAAACGTTGAATTGTACTCTGATCCTAACCCTAAACTTCATGTTAACCCTAAGCTAACTGCCATATAACCCTAAATCCAACACTAACCCTAACCATTACACCGAACCTAACCTTAACCCTAAATCTAACCGAGAACTTAAATTGAATCCTTACCTTAATCCTAATACTAACCCTAACTTTAAGTCCACTCTAACCCTATCCCTAACACTAATCTTAACCCTAACCCTAATTGCTCTCCAACCCTAACAGCAACCCTAATCCTAACAAAACCCTAACCCTAAAACTAACCCTAACTCTAATAGTAACCGTATCCCTAATTCCACTCTAACACTAACAGTAACCCTAATTTCGCTCTAACTCTAAAACTAACACTACCCATAGCCCTACCCCAAACCTTAACCCTAACAATTACCTTCATCCTAATTGGGCTCTATTCCTATACCTAACACTAACCCTAATGCTAACCCTAACCCTAACTCTAATTGCACTCTACCCCTAAACATAAACCTAAACCTAACCCTAATTGCTCTGTAATCCTCACCCTAAGGCTAATCCCAACAATGACCTTAACCCTAATTGGGCTAAATTCTTTCACCTGACACCAACCCTATCACTAACCCTAACCCTAATTGCACTCCACCACTAAACATAAACCTAAACCTAACCTTAACTCTAACCCTAATTGCACTATAACCCTAACCGGAATCCTAATTGGGCTCTAATCTTATACCTGACATTATCCCTGACACTAACCCTATCCCTAAACCTAACCCTAACAATAACCCTAACCCTAAAGCTAACACTGATCTTAACAATAACCCTAATACTAATTGTTCTCTAACCCTATACCTAATGCTAACCCTAACCCTAAAAGCGCTCTAACTCTATTACTAAACCTAACCCTAACCTGAACCCTAACTCTAACTGCGCTCTAACCATAAGACTCACCCTAAGACTAATCCTCTAACCATAACACTCACCCTAAGCCTAATCCTAAACCTATCTGTGTAATCTTTTAAAGCTCTTTTGACCTTTATAAAACTTTTCCTTGTAAATCCAGGCTGGCCAGGCCTAGACCCACAAAGAAAGGAGTTTTACAATTTGTGGCTTCCATAGCTGCAGCCCTCAGAAGTCTCTGGCTGCATTGAAAATCCTATAAAGTACGGTTACATACAGAGACACACACCATCACATACAACAAATTGATAGGACAAACAATACATAGTGACATAGTGCACACTTAATGACATAGAGAGAAAAAATTAGAAACTCTTTACAGGAATTGGCTATTATTATTATTCTGAGGAATTTAAAGAGGAAATTGCAATTGTTCCTGTAATTCTGTGTATCTCCCTGTTAACCCCCTTTCTGATGTTGTATTTTACTTGTTCTTGACGTTGTTCAAAATATTCTGACTTCCAAGGGGCAGAGCCAAGATGGCAGAGTGAAAGCAGTGACTTGCTTGAACTCTCCTCCAAACCCCTACAAATACTCATAAAAAATGGCTCTAAACAAATTCTGAAGCAGCAGAACCCACAAAAAGACAGAGTGAACCAAATTTCCAGCCCCAGACAACCTGGATGATTGATCAGAAAGGTGTATCATGCCTTCAGAGGACTGAATTTTGGGCAGCTGTGGAGGTTTCCAGACTCCTCAATCCAGGAATGCCAAAGACAACTTAGAAGGTCAGTGGGAAAAGTCTGTTTCTGTGGTACTCAGAGAGGAAGGCGGGGTTTCATCTCCATTCCCCAAGAGCGTGGCCCTGGGAGGTCTGGCAGCTGCTTCCTGAGCTTCTAGCCCACAGACTGAGGGGGAATCCAGTGGCTGATCAGAGAGGGATTGCAGGGATCTCTTTGCCAGTGCTGAGGCAGGAATCTCGTGCTTTGCCGATTTTAGATCTGGGTCACAGTTCTGGGAGGCAGTGCTGGGGTGAGGAGGAGCGCTGGCATGGTAGAGCTTGTAGTGGCTCTGCAGAGAAACCCCTCCTCACAGCTACAGGAAAGAAAGGAGTACTTGTGGTCACAGGCCAGGAAAGGAAAAAAAAACCTCGCCCCTTATCATATCACCTTGGAAGAACTTAAAATTTACGGGTCCCTACAAGTATCTCTGATCAGAAACAGCTATACAAACCCCTGAAGCTTGGGACAGTACACTCTCCACATTGGAAGCAGACCTTACCTTAACAAAAAGTTTAAAACTCAAGTAATTGGCCAGGATCATGACCAAGCAGCACAAAAACAGTCAGACTATATTATCTTACTTTGGCGAAAAAGAAGATCAAAATCCACAACCAGAAGAAGACAACAAAGTCAAAGCTCCTACATCCAAAGCCTCCAAGAAAAATATAAATCAGTGTCAGACCTTGGAGGAGCTCAAAAGGGATTTTGAGGAGCAAGTAAGAGAAGTAGAGGAAAAACTGGGAAGAGAAATGAGAGTGATGCAAGAAAATCATGAAAAACAAGTCAACAGCTTGCTAAAGGAGACCCCCAAAAATACTGAAGAAAATACCACCTTAAAAAATAGCCTAACCCAAATGGCAAAAGAGGTCCAAAAAGCCAATGAGGACAAAAATGTCCTAAAAAGAAAAATTGGCCAAATGGAAAAGGAAGTCCAAAAGATTACTGAAGGACATACTTCCTTACAAATTAGGATAGAGCAATTGGAAGCTAGTGACTTTATGAGAAATCAAGACACTGTAAAAGAAATCCAAAAGAATGAAAAATTAGAAAACAATGTGAAATATCTCATTGGAAAAACAACTGACCTGGAAAATACACCCAGGAGAGAGAATTTAAAAATTATTGGACTACCTGAAAGCCATGATCAAACAAAGAGCCCAGATGTCATCTTTCAAGAAATTATCAAGGAAAACTGCCCTAATATTTTAGAACCAGAGGGTAAAGTAGAAATTGAAAGAATCCACACATCTCCTCCAGAAAGAGATCTCCAAAGGAAAACCAGGAATGTGATAGCCAAATTCCAGAGTTCCCAAGTCAAGGAGAAAATGTTACAAGCTGCCAGAAGGAAACAATTCAAGTACTGTGGAAACACAATCAGGATAACACAAGATTTAGCAGCTTCTACATTAAAGGACTGCAGGGCATGGAATATAATATTCCAGAGGGCAAAGGAGATAGGATTACAACCAAGAAACACCTACCCAGCAAAACTGAGTACAGTCCTTCAGGGGACAACATGGTCATCCAGTGAAATAGAGGACTTTCAAGCATTCCTGATGAAAAGACCAGAGCTGAATAGAAAATTTGAACTTCAAATACAGGACTCAAGTGGAATATGAAGAGGAAACAAGAAAGAGAAATCATAAGAGACTTATTAAGATTGAACTGTTTACATTCCTGCATGGAAAGATGATATTTATAACTCATGAGACCTTTGTCAGTATTAGGGTAGTTGAAGGGAAAAAAAATTATATATGTATATGTATAGATAGATAGATAGAGGGCACAGGGTGAGTTGAAGATTAAGGTGTCATATTTGGAGAATAACATTAAGGGATGAGAGAAGATCATACTCAGAGAAGAAGAAAGGGAGAAGCAGAATGGGGTAAATTATCTCACAAAAAAAAAGACGAAAAGAAAAGTTTCTTACAGTGGAGGGGAAACAGAGGAAGGTGAGGGAATGAGTGAATCTTATTCTCACAGGATTTAGCTTAAGGAGGGAATAACATGCACATTCAATTGGGTATGGAAATCTATCTTACCCTACAGGAAAATAGGGGGAGAAGGGGACAAGAGAGCAGGGGAATGAGAGAGAGGAGGGCAGATTGGGAAAGGGGGTAATCAGAAGCAAACACTTGGGAGAAGGGACAGGGTCAAAAGAAAGAACAGAATAAATGGGAGGTCAGGATAGGATTAAGGGAAACAGAGTTAGTTTTTCACAACATGTCTACTATGGAAGTGTTTTGCATAACTGCACATGTATAACCTATATTGAGTTGTTTGCCTTTTCAGTGAGGGTGGGTGGGGAGGGAGAAGAGAGAAAATTTGAAACCTAAAATGGTAAAAACACATGTGTAAAAAAATGTTTTCACATGTTACTGGGAAATAAGAAATACAGGAGATGGGGTATAGAAGTCTATCTTGCCCTACAGGAAAATAGAAGGGGAAGGGGATAAGAGAAGGGGGGAGAGATAGAAGAGAGGACAGACTAGGGGAAGGGATATTCAGAATGCATGCCATCTTGGGGTGGGGGTGGGGTGAGATGGGGCAAAAATTTGGAACTCAAAAACTTGTGGAAGTGAATGTTGAAAACGAAAAATAAATACCTTTATATTAAAAACAATATTCTGGCTCCCAAATGAAATAATCTCCAGGATCAAGACATATCTTTAGTATAGAATACCAGTCATATGGGGCTAATGCTGTATTGCATCCATAATTAACTGAAGCCTCTTTTAATTCCTTTCACAATTTAAATTCAAACTGTCTATGAACTCTCATGTTTGTACCTGGGTTATTTACATCTTCCTCCCCCATATACTGGAAATAGCATGGTTTTTGGCACAGCTCATTTGAATTCCATGGGTACTTCCTCTCCCTTTTCCTCTGCTTCTATAATTGCTTTTGCTAATAACCCTTTACAATGTATTCTATGGCTTTTTTGATCTTTATTTATCTCCTCACTATCTTCTCTGTAGGAGCTTGATCTATGTGAAGGTGAAGGATGTGGTGGTGCTGAAGGTGTAATAGATTTTGCATAGATAACATCTTCTACAATTCTAAGCTTTTCCTCAAATATTCTATACATCTCTTCTTCTTCCTCCGTCCCTGACCCCACATCTACCTGAACAATTTTTGTTATTAATACCACATCCTCTGGAGGAGTGAGACATATTTTTTAACACGGCCCAATTTGAGAATATAGCTATGGAGAAAGCACCTGGACCTACTTCTCTATAATATTCACTCATGTATCTGCCCACCATTTCCCATATTTTTAAGTCTATTTTTCCTTCCTGAAAGAACCACGGGCAGCATGTTTCTACACATTCCAAAAATTCCTGTAACTGACCATCTTTCTTTCACTATTTCCTTGAAAAGTTGTAGATCATATTCTCTGTCTTTGCTCTGCTTTGTGTTTTGACCCATACTTTCAATCCCAGGTGTGCCTCCCAAAACCTTCAGTAAGTGCTCCTGGCCTTCCAAAGGGATACTCTTCTCATGCTGCAGCCCTTTTCTTTTCTTACGTTCCTATTACGAAGCCTTTTTTCTTTTCTTTTGCCTATATCCCCACTTTACCCTGGTGTCCTTTGACCCCTAAAACTGCTAAAAGATAGGGTGTTGTGACCTTCCCTCTCTTTACCTTGATTGCACAGCTTGAGCGCCAAGGACCTTCTTTCATAGTGCAGAGATGCCAAGGGTTTTTTCTCCAGAGTTTCCAAGAGAGCTACCTGTCTCTTACCTCTTTGGCTTTGGAGCCTTTATTAGTTGGAGGGTCCAGTTTAAATACTGAAAGCTAACAATCACCCTGGAGGCCCTCCTGGCTAATCCCAGCCCTCAAGTGATACTTTAATTAGACACACCTGTTTGCTATCAAGTTACCTGACTAATCCCACCCTAAGATGTTACTTTAAGTATACACACCTGCTTGCTATGACAGTTCAAGGATTGGTCAGAGGACCCAGGCAGTAGAAATTGGTGCAATAAACCTTATCCTAAGCGGGCTCTAATCCTATACCTAATGCTAACACTAAACTTAACCCTACCTCTAATTGCACTCTAAACCTAACCCTAACCCTAATTGTGCTCTAACCCTAACCATAGCCCTAACCCTCACCCTAATCCTAACCCTAATTGCCCTCTAACCCTAAACCAAACCCTATCCCTAACTCTAATTGCACTGTACCCCTAAATATAAACCTAACCCTAACCCAAACCCTAAATGAAATTGAATCCTAATCCTAACCATATCCCTAACCCTAACCCTAACTGTAACCCCTAACCCTCAACCTTAATTCCACTCTAACCCTAACCCTAACCCTAACCCTAACACTATGACAATAAACTTCAGGGTTAGGGTTAGAGTGCAGTTAGGGTTAGGGTTACTGCGAAGCTTACTGTCATAGTGTTAGGGTTAGGTTAGGGTTAGGTTTAGGGTTACATTGGAATTAGGGTTGAGGGTGAGGGTTAGGGTTAGGGTTAGGGCTGTGGTTAGTGTTAGTGTTAGGGTTAGGATTTGGGTTAGAGTACATTAGGGTTAAGGTTAGGATTAGGGTTAGATTTATGTTTAGGGTTAGGGTGCAATTAGAGTTAGGGTTAGGTTTATCGTTAGGGTTAGCGTTAGGTATAGGAATAGAGCCCAATTAATATTAAGGTTATTGTTAGTGTTCGGGTTAGGGTTAGGGTTTGGGTTAGTATTAGGTTTAGGGTTAGGGTTAGGGTTGGAGCACTGTTAGGGTTAGGATTTGTTTTAGGGTTAGCATTAGGGTTAGAGTGAACAGCTTATTAGGGTTAGGGTTAGTGTTAGGGTGAGGTTAGGTATAGGATTGGAGCCCAATTTGGATTAGGGTTGTTGTTAGTGTTAGGGTTAAGGTTAGGATTAAGGTTAGGGTTGGAGTTAGGGTTAGGGTTGGGATCAGAGTTCAATTAGGCTCAGGGTTAGGATTGGCTTAGTTTTATGTTTAGGGGTAGAGTGCAATTAGAGTTAGGGTTAGGGTTAGCATTTGGGTTAGTGTTAGGTATAGAAATAAAGCTCATTTAGGATTAGGGTTATTGCTTGGGTTAGTGTTAAGGTTATTGTTAGGGTTAGGGTTAGTTTTAGTGTTAGGTTTCAGGGTTATGGTTAGGAATGAGGTTTAGGGTTAGGGTCAGGTTTAGGGTCAGAGCACAATTAAGGTTAGGGGTAGGGTTAGGGTTAAGTGTAATTAGGCTTGAGGTTAGGATTAGGGTTCAAGTGCACTTAGGGTTAAGGTTAGGTTCAGTGTTAGGGTGAGGGTGAGAGTCAGGGAGAAATTAGTGTTAGGAGTAGTTTTAGGGTTCGAGTTAGGCTTAGGGTTAGGGTTGGTGGGGATTAGCCTTAGTGTCAGAACAGAAAGTGTTAGGGTTAAAAAGGGTTAGAAAGGGAGTAGGTTTATTGTTAGAAATGAATTATTATCATTAGAGTTAGAGTAAGGGATAAGGTTAATGTTATGGTTAGGATTAGGGTTGGAGCGCAGTTAGTGTTAGTGTTAGGGTTAGGGTTAGAGCATTATTAGAATTCGATTAGAGTTAGGGTTATGGTTAGGGTTTTTGTTAGGGGTAGGGTTAGGTTTAGGGTTAGTGTTGGGGTTAGTGTTAGGTATAAGATTAGAGCCCAATTAATATTAGGGTTATTGTTAGGGTTGGGGTTAGGGTTAGGGTTAGGGTTAGGATTACAGTGCAATTAGGGTTAGGGTTAGGGTTAGGTTTAAGTTTATGTTTAAGGGTAGAGTGCAATTAGAGTTAGGGTTAGGTTTAGCGTTAGGGTTAGCCTTAAGTATAGGAATGGAGCCCAGTTAATATTAAGGTTATTGTTAGTGTTAGGGTTAAGGTTTGGGTTAGGATTAGGGTTAGATTTATGTTTAGGGTTAGAGTGCAATTAGAGTTAGGGTTAGGTTTAGCGTTAGGGTTAGCCTTAAGTATAGGAACAGAGCCCAATTAATATTAAGGTTATTGTTAGTGTTAGGGTTAGGGTTAGGGTTTGGGTTACAGGTAAGGTGAGTGTTAAGATTATTAGGATTAGGGTAAGGGTTAGTGTTAGGGATTAGTGTTAGGTATAGCATTAGAGCCCAATTTGGATTAGGGTTGTTGTTAGTGTTAGGGTTAGAGTGGAGAATGAGGGTCTCTGGGCTCTCGAGGGGCAGGCAGGAGAAATCTCGTACCAGCGGCATAGGGGAAGTTCTTCTCCCCATGGCTGGTAGCTGTACTCTGGACCCAGCTTCCTTTCAGCAGTAGCTAATTCATAACTTGTGTATGTAATGCTACTGCCTTTGCCACACACCTGCAACCTTCCAGTCCTCTCTAAAGGAAGCCCCAGTGGGTAGGAGGGGCCACCAAGCCATGGGTACATCCCCAGCTGCCGTACTAAATGCCAGTGCAGGTAATCCTGGGGGCAGAACTTCCCTGAAATCCAGGCCATTGGCCTTGTTAGAATCAAAAGCACAGACAGGTGCGGTCATTCCCAGGTACTTCGGATTTCAAAGACTGCACCCATCATGGCCAGTGGTAAAGAGAACCATGCAAGGTCCCATGGAGAGCGGCATTAGCCACCTGCTGGAGTGTGCCCATGTGGGACTGGCTCCCAGTCTGCCCTTTGCCGCTGCCCAGTTTATCATGCCCTTACTGCACCAAATTCCTTGCCCTAGACCCAGGGTGGTGTAAGCTGTGTTTCTGTGGGACTGCTGCTGAGCATAGCAAGGCCCTCACTACTCCCTACCACCCCCCCAACATCTAATACAGAGCTATTTCTACACGTCTTGGAGGTAGGCAGGGCTTGGCAGGGAGCTGAGGCACCTGACACTGCAGATGCTGTGGATTGAAACAGAAATTGCTCAGCTGGTGGTCTCATCCATATCATAGAGGGCTTGGTGGGGCAAGATGGCTCCAGGGAGGTGGGCTCCCACGTTCTGTCTCTTTCCCAGAAGTCACAGTGGCCAGAAGGGACGAGGAGGTGGGAGAACTGCTTGCTTGTGGCTGACAGAGGAAAGGGTGAAGGGACCCGGCAGGGAGGTTCTAATTGGCAGGCTTGCCATGGACCCGGAAGCGGTAAATGCAAGTATAGTCCGGGTGACCCCAGTTGCTCAAAACTTGAAGCTGTACCAGCTGGTATGGGGCTGTGCCGTTGCCCTGTGGGAAGAGGAGAGTGGGTCAGGGAGACCCGAGATCCCTTCATGGATGCCCAGCCCCCACAGGCTTTCTGCCCAGGCTTCCTTCCAAGAGCAGTGGCTGAATTGAGCCCTAAGCTTATCCCTCAGCTTCTTCTCAGACCTGTTGGGACCTGGCTTCCACTGCAGCCACTTGCCGAGCCACAGCGTCCTCATGGCTGGTGATCCAGCCCTTGAGGTCAGCAGCATGCCTGGGTCACTGGGTGAGTGATGTGGGACGAGCCCTCCATACCTGAAAGTGGAAGGTCTGAATGGCCTCCCCAGCATTATCATAGGTGAACTTCGCCAGGGCCACCCCTTCCACCTGGGAATCTTCACTGAGCCCCTGCACAGAAGGAAAAACAAGGGGAATGGAAGGATGGACAAATGGATGGCCGCAGTGGGGTGCAGGAAAGAGGTGCTATTAGGACGAGAATCCAAATCAGCCCATGGAGGGAAAAACGCGGGAGGTGGCAGGGAGAGGAGGCGGCAGACAAGGAGGGTATGTTGGGAGGGAAAGAGAAGCAAAGACAATCCACCCTGACGTTGCCTTTCTCGATCCCCTCATCTTCTAGCATCTCTCTCACTAATTCAATAGACAGAGCCTTTCTGCTCCCAGCCCTTTGGCCTTCTTCTCAGCCTCTTCCCCAAAGCTGCTGAATGGCTTGGGAGAAACCCCTTCAGCTTGTGTGCCTCACTTTCTTCATCTGTATCAGGATTTGGGGCCTGAAGTATCCCTGTCCCTCTGCATATTTCACCTTCTCTTCTGGCTCCATCTTTTCTCCCAAATCCTCCTTATGTGGCTGTTCCATGTCTGCCCTGTCTAGGTGACTCTGTAGGGAATGGCGATCCCGTCCCTGCCCAAGTCGCCCAGGGGACACCTGCTCATGGAGGCCACTGGCTACAATAAAGGACCCTAAGGCACATTGCAATCTTCTGCTTCTTGCTGCTGTGGTTGTCTTTTCCTGGCTCCTCCCTAAGAAGAGGAGGAGGAGCAACAGGCCTGGCCCGAGGAGTGAAGAGGCCAGCCTTAAATGTCACCTCTGTACAATGGGCACATCCTTCCATTTTTCACCTCGAAATGCTGCTGCTGTTAAGAAAGGGCTTTCCATACTTCGCGAAAGGAGAGCTGCCAGGCTCAGGTACTCACCAAGATGACGAAGTCCTTGGGGGCGCTGGTGATGTTGCTGACTGGGGACAGGGCTCTGGGCACGTGCTCCAAAGTGACGGCAGTGAGGTGGATGCGGGCAGACAAGCGAACCCCAACAAAGCCCTGGGGGCCCCGGAATGCCCAGCAGTTGCCGGGGTAGACATTTGGCTGTGGGTGGAAGACAAATCATGTGAAAGGTGGCGGCGCATGGGCCAGATGCAGATCCTGGGGCCCCTGTGCTTTGAGGGCCCAGCCCCCACAGAGGAGGGGGAGATGGCAGGCAGAGAGCCAAGCTGGGGAACCTTTCTTCAGCCCTACCTGGATTATGGCTCTTTGGGTCTGGAAATGATACCACAAGGGGATACCAAACAGACTGATTACGGCCGTCCTGGTGCCATAGGTCTCTGAGCTGTGGCTACTGAGGATGCTGGCCCCTGAAAGAGCAACAGAGAGAAAAGGTGGAGGGGGCAACCCAAGGGCTGGCAGGACACAGAGATGGCTTAGGGTAACCCTCAAGGAGAGAGGGCACTACGGGGGCATCTTCCCTCCTAAATGCCCCAGCCCAGGAAGGGCATCCCCAGTTGTCATTTCTTCCTGTCTCCTAATGGCTATCCTGATTTTGCATTCCCTCTTGTCCCAAAGCCCTCTGGTTTTCTGTAGGTCACCTACCTGAGGACTCCAAGGCATAATCCACCAGCCCAATGCGATCTTCACTATACAGTTTCAGGGCCTGCCGCACGATCTCACGCACTTCCTAAAAGACAGGCATGCACCCTCGTGGGCTGGGCCACCTGCAGGCTCCGCCCAGCCCCTGTAGGGGATGGGCAAGCATGCTACCTGCTCAGCCTGGGCTTCCCCCTTCCTCTTGGCAGGCTCCTCTCAGGGCAAACCATGACCCTAAGCAGGAGACAGGCAGAGGGGCCAGGCTCACCTCCTCTGTCACCCCCGTGGTCACTCCTTCTTCCAGAAGGGTCAGCCTCAAGTCAGCAGCAACTTTGCTGGCAGTCTTGTCCTGCTCCTCTGCCATATGCCTGAGGAGTCTTTGCTCCAGGTCCCAAAGCTGAGCCTGCACCTCCTCTAGCTGTGTAAGTCCGGCCTTAGTGCCCTTGTCTCCAACAAAGTATTCCTGGATTAAAGCTGGGACGTGAGACTCCATCTAGAAGCCACCAGAGGAAACAGCTCAGCAGGCACCCGAGAAACAGCAGGGGAGGAAGGAAGAGGGCCTGGACAGGGCCTGGCATGTCTAGAGACATCTGAGAGGTCAGGGCCAGCACATGCCTGCCTGGTGCCAGAGAAGGGATGGTGGTGAACCAAAGGACTGGCATTTCTCCACTGCCTTTGAGGTTTGCAGAAAAGATCTCATTGGGACCTGATATTATCCCACTTGACAGATGAGGAAAATCTCGTCCATGTCACAATGTCCCCCCAAGAGGCTCAATCTTTAGCAAGTGCCCTGTGGAAACCTCAGATGGTTGCAGCTCCCTGGGCAGCTATCCGGGCAGCAGCAGCCCACCTGAGATCAAGGGGCATGCATTGCTTAACCAGGGGACTCAATCACTGCGCAGGGCCACCATCTTTTCTCGCCAAAGGTGGATTTCTTGGGCCATTGCAGCCTGTCTCTGGCTGATGGCCGCCAGCTCCTGCCTCAGGCCAGCCAGCTGGGCCTCCAGGGAAGCCATCTCCTTTGGCCTTTTGTCCTGGGAGTCTTCCTGGGACAAACTAGCCAGTGACAAAAGGAAAACTCAGGATCAACCTTGGCATAGGCACTTGGAGGATGGACTCCAACAGAACAAGTGTCACCTGAAGAAAAGCACCACCCAATGGAAAGCACAGAGCCACAGAACTGGCTGCAAGGCTTCACTGACATCTGCTCCCTGGGGGACCCTGGCTAGGTCATTTCCCTCTGGGGCCACAGTAACCTCATCTGCACTCTGAGGTCCCTCCTAGATGGGATCAAGCCTATGGACATGCTAACCCAAGTGTTCTGGCTCCACTGACCTGCCCTCAACCCCCCAGGCAACTGTTTCCCTGGTGTAGCTTTCTTGCCCTCCTGCCCTCCTCTTCTCTTTGTCAGTCAGTTTGGGGCCTTACCCTTGCCACTCAGACATGTGCTGAGCACCCCGCTTTCCAGCTCCTGTAAGGAAAAAGAGACATAATGAAACTGATGAAAACATCAGCGCTGCACTCTGGGGCTTGGCCTCCTATGGCTGGGCCCTGTCTGCTGAGGAGGATATGAGTCGCTACAAACTGCTGGGCTCCAGAAATCTTGACCTTAAGTCCCAGCTAGACTTTCAGAGCCTGGGCTCCTCTTCTACCATCCCACCAAGAGGCCTCCAAGGTCAGCTGGGATTAGGCACAAACCACTGTCCCCAGAGTGGTGAGGTCATTTGTTAGTCCCTGAGAAAGTTTCAAACTCAGCTCTTAAGTCACATGGACAATCTTATTCCTCCCTAATCTTTTCATATATAACTAACAGAGCCCAACAGTAAGAGACAGAAAGTGAAATTCCATTTAAAATTACTGTAGGCACCATAAAATATTTCAGAGTCTACCTGCCAAAACAAATAAAGTCAAATGTAAACAACTGGAAAAATAGGAGTTGGTCATGACTAAGCTAAGCTCAGATGGTAAAAAAAGACAATTCTACCTAAATTAATTTATTTATTCAGTGTGATACCAAACAAACTACCAATAATTATTTTCTAGAGCTAGAAAAAACAATAACAAAATTCATCTGGAAGAAGAAAAGGTACTGAATATCAAGGGAACTAATGAAAAGAAATGCAAGGGAAGGTGGCCCAGCTCTACTAGCTCTTCAATTGTATCATAAAGCAGCAAGCATCAAAACTACTTGGTACTGGCTAAGAAACAGAATAGGGGATCAGTGGAATAGTTTAAGTAGGCAAGACACAACAGTCAATTGACCATACTAATCTACTATTTGAGAAATCCAATGACTCCAGCTTTTGGGATCAGAAATCCCTATTTAACAAAACCTACTGTGAAAACTGGAAAAGAATGTGGCAGAAACTGGGCTGAGACCACCATTTTACATCCTATACCAAGATAAAGTCAAAATGGGGGCAGAATTCAAATATAAAGAATGAGACTATAACCAAACAAGGAGAGCAAGGAATAGTTTACCTTTCAGATCTATGGAGAAGGGAAGAATTTATGACCCAAGAAGAGATAGAGAACATTATATGTAATGCCAAATGGATAATTTTGCTTACATTGAATTGAAAAGTTTTTTTGCAGAAACAAAGCCAATGCATCCAAGATGAGAAGGGAAGCAGAAAACCAGGAGAGAATTTTTGCAACAAGGGTCTCTGATAAAGGCCTCATTTCTAAAATATGTAGAGAATGGGGTCAAAATGATAAGGATACAAGTCATTCCCCAATTGATAAATGGTCAAAGGATATGAACAAGCAGTTCTCAGAGGAAGAAATTAAAGCTGTCTAGAACCATATGAAAAAATGTTCTAACTCACTACTGATTTGAAAAATGCAAGTCAACAGGACTCTGAGGTGCCACATCACACTTATCAGATTGGCTAATGTGACAAAACAGGATGATGGTCAATGTTAGAGAAAATGTGGGAAAATTGGAACACTAATGCATTGTCAGTAGAGTTGTGACCTGATCTAACCATTCTGGAGAGCAATTTGGAACTATGCCCAAAGGGCTCAAAAATTGTGCCTACCTTTTCACCCAGTGATACCACTTCTACTTTTGTTTCCCAAAGAGATCATAAAAAATGGGAAAAAGACACACATGTACAAAAAAATTAGTCGCTTTTATTGTAGTGGAGGACAATTGGAAATTGAGGGGATGCCCATCAACTGGGGAATGGCTGAACAAGTTGTGGTATGTGAATGTGGTGGAATCCTATTGTGCTATAAGAAATGATGAGCTGGTGGACTTTAGAAAAACCTAGAAAGATTTATATAAACTGATGCTGAGGGAAATGAGCAGAACCAGGAAAATATTGTACACAGTAACAGCCATACTCTGTGATGACTGACTTTGATAGATTTGGCTCTTCTTAGCAATGCAAGGATGTAAGACAACTCCAAAAGACTCATGATGGAAAAGGCTACCCACATGCAGAGAAAGAACAATGGAGTCTGAATACAGATGGAAGCATACTATTTGATCTCCTTTTACTTTGTTGTTTTGTTTTATTGCTTCATTCTCATGGTTCCTCCCATTAGTTCTAACTGTACTTTACATCATGACTGATGGGAATATATACTTCACATGAATGTATAAGTAGAGCCTGTATCAGATTGCACACCATCTTGGGAGGAGGGGAGAGGGAGGGAGAGATAATTTAAAACTCAAAATCTTATGGAAGTGAATCTTAAAAACCATCAATTAATTAATTATTTTTTAAAAAGAAGAAGAAGAAAAAATGCTTGGAAATGTGACCAAAATAAAATTTTGTGGAGCTTCTTATACAAAAAAAAAAGGAATTTAAGTAAAAATGGTGGAACACAGAGCTGAAGAAAGCTGATGTCAATCCTACTGGAAAGGAAGAAAAAATAAGACAAAATGACCTGCTGGCTTTCCCCCCATCAGGTGTCTGTGGTGCTTTGTCCAGTAGACAAATAGTGAAAGGCTATGAACAGGCATTTTTCAGAGAAGAAATACAAGGGATCAATGACCAAATGAAAAAAATGCTCTGAATCACGAATAAGTAGAGAAATGCCCATGAAGGCAACTCTAAGATTCTACCCTCTACCCGTCAGGTTGGCAAAGAGGACAATCAGGCAAAGTAACGTAAGTTGAGGAGGCTGTGAGAAGTCAGGCACATTACTGTTCAACTAGAGTGCGTAGAACTCTAGGCCTGGTCTCAGATAGTTAGTTGCTGTGTGATCCTGGGTAAGATAATTCACCCCGTTTGCCTCCATTTCCTCATCTTTAAAAATAACCTGGAGACGGAAATGGGAAACCACTCCAGGATCTTTGCTAAGAAAATTCCCAAATGGAATGGTGAAAAGTACACCTCACCAGACATGACTCAACAACAATGCTCTAAGTAGACACTGGAAACTAGTACAGCCATTCTGGAAACTAGTTATGAGCATTGCCCCCAAAGATAATAAAACATGTCTACTCACTCACCTGCAAGACAACTCCTAGGCCTATCCCCCAAAGAGATCAAAGAGGAAAAAGTCCGATATGGACAGGAATATTGATGGCCAATTTTTCTTGCTGTGACAAAAAACTGGAAACCCCCCCACTTGGCAAGAGCTGAACAAATGATGAAGTTGGAAAAAAAGAAATTATGGAGTAGGGATTGAATAGGGTTTGAATCTACCATACTCTTAGAAATAATGAAAGGGGTGGTGTTCAGAGAAAGCTGGGAAGACTTGTATGAACTGATGTGGAGAAGAGTGAGCAGAAGCACAAAGACAAACCACTGTGAAAGACTTCAGAACTCTGTTGAAGGCAGTGATCAACTACTCTTCTGGCAAATGATGCAACTTCTGACAGAGGGGATGGACTCAAGGCAGAAGGAGAAATACATCTTTTAGACATGGCCAAGGAGGAACTGTTTTGCTTGTCTCTGTACGTTTGTAACAAGTGATTTGTTTTTCAGTTTTTCAAATGGATAGGAGGTGGGAAGAAAACAAAATAGATTCTTGTTCATTAAAAGAATGAAAACAAAAGCAGCTTTCTCCGGCTAATGTGGCTTCTCCCTCCTCTGACGCCTGCAGAGCTGACCCTGGGATCTCAAAGACAGTGGCACCAGAGGACACCAGCTAGCAGATTCTGCCAAACCAGGGTTGCCTTCAAGGAGGGCACGGCAATAGGCTGTATGGCTGCCCTATGAGAAAAAGCAGAGCCAACACCCTCTAATGCTTCACTCCCATTTGTCCTGTTAGATCTTGTTTGTACCTAGATGTCTCCTCATGAGGCATCCTCAAGGGCAAGGACTGTGGGGTTGTTTGTTTGGTTTTGCCTTGGGACAGTGCCTGACCCACAGTAGGCCGTGATTAATAAGTGCTGCTTGGCTGAGTAACCCTGGGTTGAGAGAAATGAACTGGATGGTGAGTGAGTTGTCTGTCTGTCCTGTGCAAAGCTTTCCTGGCACTCAGTGGGGCGCTCACCTGGAAATATGGTGTGAATTCTTCTGATTCCCACACATCCTCTCTCCTGCTGCTACCCTTCACTGCCCACCAGGAGAACATAGCAGGGTGGAAGGGCCAGATTCCAGAGGGGTAGAAATACCAAGCATCTAGCACATGGGAAGAAAGGCTAATCTGAGGCAGAGTCTCAAGAGCCAGAACAGAACTCCATCCGGACTGACTCTGGCAGTGTCACATCTATGGGGGCATAGACCCCAGCCCAATGGAGGCAGATGCATGAGGGGCATCATGATCTGGAAGGCTACAGCTAGAGTCCCTTCTACCCCAAGAGTTCACTCTCTCATGATCCTCTCAGAAGTCATTAGACACATTTGGATGATGGCAAAAATGAGGGATAAGAATAAGCTGGGGAGAGGACATGGAGACTGAAGCCAGAAGTCCTGCCTCCTGGTCCCAAGCCTGGTCAACACAGAGCCATGTCCTTCTGAATGAGGACCAGGATGCTCTACAGAGAGGCTGCCTGCGGACAGACCCTGGTGACCGTCGGGTTGTGGTGTCCTAATTTCTGAGGTGGACTTTATCTCAGGGCTGAGTAATGTCATGGCTCCTGACCAAGAGTCCAGCCCTTCTGGGATCATCCAGGGAGGACCACCCTGCCTGTTCTCACCAAAGAAAAGGGATGAAGCCCTCCAGACCTGGCAATGGGCATGTCCTGCCCTCATAACCAATTCCTTCCTAACTCAGCTCCTCTACCAATCCCCCACCCTCCAGTGCCTTGTCAGTGACCACGGAGGGCACAGATAAAACACCTCCTTGCTTAAAGTGCAGGACATCCTCAAAGTGGGCAGCACAACCACCCATACCCTGTAGCCTGAGGCTCTGAGGCCTGCATATAGAAAATGCACAATAAATGTTTGTTGGGTTGAATGGAGAGGAGAATGAGAGACAAGGCATAACTCTCACATTTTAGGCATGAGAACTTGCCCATACGTGACCTGGTTCCCTTTTGTCAGGGTTTTTGTCCCTTTGGCTCCCTAAAGGCTCCCCTTCAAAGCTCTGTCTTCAAAACTTTCCTTTGGCTGCCCTGTCCCCAAGGCCTTATCTGTCCCCCCCTACCCTAACTGCCCACCCCAGCTGCCCTAGGGACTCAAGTATGCTCACCATAATCCAGTGAAGCCACAAGCAACAGCATCCCCAAGACAGAGAGGAGCAACTTCTTTCCGGTGGAAAAGCTCCTGGATTTCATTGTGATGAAGGAGATGTTAGTGCCTGCCCTTCCCCATCACAGGATCTGGTGAGACCCTCTCTGAGTGCCAAATGAAACACCCAAAGTGTGTGCCCCCCTCACACTTACCCCTTGCCACTGGGCACCGAACATGTGGAGACCTGGGGTTTAATGGACAGCCCTCAGGGTAAAGTGCGAGTAGAAAACTTGGCCTTTGTGAAATGTATTCATGTTGTTATGATAGGTGACATGCTGCCCTTTGTGAGGTCAAGTGGAAGATGTCTCCTTCAATTAGATAATCTTATTCTTTCTAAATCCTTACAGTTATTGTCAATTTGGACTTGGAAGAGCTGCAGGAGGAATCCCTGCTAAAGTGGGTTTGTCACCATTGGCCCAGCCTGTGGCCCCAGGAATCCAGGGCTGGGGTGGCCAACCTGCAGGCCTTGAGGACATATGTATCCCTCTAGGTCCTCCAGTGTGGCCACGGTTCACAGAATCAATCCCCTTCAGAAAAGGATTTGTTCCATAGAATTTGAACTCAGTCAAAAGGCCTCAACCAAGGACCTAGCGCCAGCATGTGGCCACTGAGGAGGCGCTACCACCCCTGCTCTAGAGGTTCCTGGACTCAGCCCTGGAGGCAGCCTAGAATCCTGGGCGTGCTCCTCCACTGAGAAACTGCAAGAATGACCTGGCAACCTGGAGGTCTGGGAAGAAAATTCTGGATTCAAACCCAAAGTAGGGAGTGTCCCTGGAAACTCAGGACCCTCAGACTAGGAAAGGTGAACTCACCAGAGTCAGTTGTGATCAGAGGCAGGAACTACTGAGGAGAGAGCTCCTAAAAGATACTCAGGAAGATAATCCCCCCGATAGTGAGAGCCAACCCACTTCCCTGAAGAACCAAAGGTAATGGGGGCTGGCCTGTGCCGGTGAATGATGAACAACCAGCTCTGGAGGAGGGCAAGGCACACAGAACCCACTTTTCCCATCATCTTCTTCAGTGGAGACACTCAATCAAGGCCTGAATGGTAGCTGACTTTCACAAGCAGTTTCCAGCTGGTTTCAGCACACCCTACCTTACTCTGTCATAACATTCATGGCATAAAAGTCTGAAAAAGCTGAAAAGGAACAGGGCAAAGCACATGGGGAAATTGATCTCAAGGACTGTGGAGTCCTTTGGAGCTGTGGATCTTTGATTCTGGCAGGCCCCAGGTAGTCCTCACTGACCTGGTGAAAACATAGATGTCCTGCAGGGAGACAGCTGTGGTCAGGCAGTACCAGGTGTTATGAAGGCACCAGCGGAGCAGGCCAAAGAGCCAACCTGCAAAAGTCCCAGCAGAGAGATTGAAAGGCTTCACCCTGCAAGCCCATCATGTCCCAGAGCTAGCCCCTTTCCAGCCTGCCAGCTCTGAAGCCGCTTCTTTGGATTCTGGTCTTGCATCCTCCCAGGGCTCTCTAGCTGTGCTTGGGGATCTTTCTCTATTAAGCCCATCTCTACACGCTGTCCTAGAGTTACTCTAGCCGGGCCCAGCATGTCCCTACATAGGAATGAGGAATCTCTTCTAGGTGCACTGCAGGAACTACCCTGGGCACTGTACCCACCCACTGGCAGAACACACCTGAGAAGTGGATGGCCATCCACAAGGAAGGGCCAACTTGGGAGGCACCATTCTTTATGTTGGATGCAGAGCCAGGCGGGTCCAAAAGCGAGTGCCCTGCAGGGGAGGGAAGAAATGAGACAAGTGGACCTGGAGCATCCCCATTACCAGGCTTGAGGGTTTGAGCACTCCCACCCTCCCAACCCCCATCTAGAGCCAGACTGCAGAGCTCTCTTCCCTGCCCCCAGCGATGGGTCACCCTTTGAAGTGAGTGGGGCAGTGCCTGGGGGATGGGGCTCTAGGGAGAAGTGATGCCTACCTGCACAGTCATCCTCAGAGATATATCCTGAGGAGGATCCAGGGTGCTGAAGGTGATTTTGGCCAGGAGAGGGGATGGTGAGAGGCCTTTGACCCTACTTGACTTCCTCCTCAGAGTCCTGGGGGACAGCAAGTATGAAGAGCAAAGATAGGAGAGTGGAAAAAATAAAGGGTGAAAAAAAAAGGGAGGGGAAAGGGCCAAGAGGGGAATGAGACTTGGCTGGAGACTTTGAGGATGAAAAGAAATGATACCTAAAGCCCTCTGTTCCTGTTCTTATTCCTTAAACAGATGAATAATTTTTCACAGGAGAGGCCAGATTGAACCAAGCCACAGGTCCCATGGGCCAGGGAGTCCCTCTTTCCAAATTAAACTACCATGATGAGGTATGAGAAAAGCTAAGAGCCACCTGAAGCTGTCTCCTCCCCCACAGGCCCTTGACCCAAGTGGCTTCCTGTGCTGTTGCTGGGCCCTGAAACTCACTCTAAGAACCATGTTCATTGGGGCTAGGGAAAAGAGTTCCATGGCTGAGAGGGGTTGTTCCCTGCCCAGCTTGAGGTCTTAGGGTACCTGGCCTTCTCTATGCTCAAAGTTGCCCCTCCCTAGTTCCTATTCTCAGAGAGTGAAGGCAGCAGTAGGCCAGATTGGGGTAGAGGAGGGAGAGATGGTGCTGGGGACAGGAAATTCTCACCTTTGTGAGGAAAGAAAGCAATAAAGTGATGTCTCCACCAAAAATGGGGAGAAGAAAGAAATATGCACATGGCAGCAGCCGAGGCCCTTGGCTGCCATGGGCAGTTGTGATGGTGAAGGTGGCCTATCCTCACTCTATCTCCTCTTACCTGAGGGAACTCTCATTGAATTGAATGTGCTGGCCGACCACAGGGGAACTCCAGCCACTGCTGCTGCTGCTGCTGCTGCTGCCACTGCCACCTCCATCAACGTCTAGGTGGTAATGGAGGTGCAGGCACTCACTGGGCCGAGACATCTTCAAAGGCTTTGCCTGTTCAGGAAGAAAGAAGGAAAAAGGAATGAGAAGCAGTGCTTACTGCCTGAGTGACGATGCTATTTTCTGGCAGACCCTGAGAAGGTTCTTAAGGGGGTGACCTTGAAGGACAGGGACCAAAAGCCCCAGACTTATTCCTGCAAAAGGTTAGCTGAGCTG